>NC_047659.1:133167258-133304758 GCF_011762505.2 Arvicanthis niloticus
TCCTAATATTTAACAAAAGAACAAACAACTCAGTTTAAATGGGTAAAAAAATAAAATATAAGCCAAAAGCCAGGGGAGAGAGAGAAAGCTTAGCAGTTAAGAGTCTTGGTGTTCTTGCAAAGGATCCAGGTTCGGTTCCCAGGCCCCACATGGTGGTGAATAACCATCCACAACAGTTCCGAGGGATCTGAGGGCCTCTTCTGACCTCTGTGGTACCAGGCACACAAGTAGCATATAGATAGACAGACAGACAGAGACACACACACAAAATAAAAGTAAATCAATCCTTCTTTAAGGGAAGAAAAGGAAATAGACACTTCAATAAAGATATGCATATAATAAATAGCCCATGACAAGGTGTCACCAAGGAACTGTAAATTAAGACAATAATAAGACACCATGCATGCCAATTCCAATGGCTCAAATCAACAAAACAAATCAACAGAAACTAAACTCTGACAAACCAGATATAGGCATGTTCAGGGAGCACCACTCTTCCCTGCCAGTGTAATAGAAAATGTACAGTCACTTTGAAGGCAGTTTCTCAAAAAGTCAGACATCGGGGCTGGAGAAATGGCTCAGCAGTTAAGAGCACTGACTTCTCTTATGGAGTTCCTGAGTTCAATTCCCAACAACCACATGGTGGCTCACAACCATCTGTAATGGGATCTGATGCTTCTCTTCTTGTGTGTCTGAAGACAGTGACAGTGTACTCACATACATAAAAAGAAGTCAGACCTGATTTGGGGGCTAGGGAGATGGCTCCATCTGTAAAGTGTCTGTAGCACATGCTCGGTGACTTGAGTTCAGGTCCCTAGCACCCGTGCAATAACCCAGGCACACCAGTACATATCTTTCACCCATTGGTCAGCCAGCCTAGTGGAATCAATGAGCAGTAGGTTCAGTGAGAGACTATGTCTCAAAAAATAAAATAAGATGAAGGATGAAAAAGACATGCAGGGGCTGGAGAGATGGCTCTGCTCTTAGGAGCACAGGCTCCTTTTCCAGAGGACCAAAACCCAAAACCAAAAACCTAGGTTAATAAATAATCTGTGGTATATTCATTTAATGGAATATTATTCAATGATGAGAAGAAATGAGCTAACAAGCTATAAAAAGACATGAAGGAAGTATAGTGAGAATCTTGGTTTCTTTAAAAAATACAGAAATAAGAATGTGTCTTTGAGGCTGGTGAGATGGCTCAGAGGTTAAGAGCACTGACTACTCTTCCAGAGGTCCTGAGTTCAATTCCCAGCAACCACATGGTGGTTCACAACCATCTGTAATGGGATCTGATGCCCTCTTCTGGTGTGTCTGAAGACAGCAACCATGTACTCACAGAAATAAATAAATCTTTTTAAAAAGAAAAGAAAAGAAAAGAAAAGAAAAGAAAAGAAAAGAAAAGAAAAGAAAAGAAAAGAAAGGTTAGTTTTTTGTTTTAATTCCAGGTTGTGGGCTACGGGGCTGCTTCACACTGTCCACAGCAGCTGACTATGATTTGCCTTGTGCTCTAGCAGGGGGATGAATTTTGCCAGCTGCAGATACTTTGTTTCTGCAATCATGTGACGTTTGGAAATCTGGGGACTTTTCAGAGAATATATAAATACTAGGGCCCCTAAAGAGTGTCTGTTGGTTGGTTGCTGTTGTTTGTTAAGTAATTGTGGGCAAAGAAGAAATCAAGATATCCTGACAGCAAAGATCAAACTTGCCCCAAGTAGCTTAATGCCCCCAATTAGCAAGTAGTCTAACATTATCTTTGCCCCCCGCTTCTCCTCTATCCTCTTTTTTTTTTTTTTTTAATCTTCTATCTAGTGTTAGGGGTTTGAAAGGGTTTGGAAGAAAAGGGGTGGAGAAGGGTGAGAGAAAGAAGAACACACAAAGTAACAAAGATACAGCTCCAAGGAGCTTTAAACCTGAAAGATGCCAATCAGAAGCTGCTACCTACTGTAACATGATCCAAGTCTCTCTAGAAAAGGCAAAACTACAGTGTAAAATATCAGTAGTTGCCAAAGGTTGGGGTTATAGAAGTAGGGGATGAATGAACGAAGCACAGGGGATTCTTGGGACAGTAAAACTTTTAGAAGACAGTGGTGGATACATTATCTGTCATGTTTGTCAAGATCTGTGGGAGTTTAAAAATCTAAAGAATACAGTCGGATGGGAAACCGGGTGCTGGTTAAAGATAATGTCTCAATACTGCTCATGTAGCAAATGAATCACAGGAATGTGGATACGTTATCAACAAGAAGAATGTGCAGTCAGGAATAGGGAGGTACTGGACTGATGTGCTGTCCAGTTAATCCACTCTTTCTTGTCCCAAGACAGCCATGTGCCCTTCTCCCACACTCCCGTAATCATTTGCCCATTTGGTTGGTCCTGTGCCACACTGTGCAGTTTAGTTTTTGTTTTTGTTTTTGTTTGAGACAGGGTTTCTCTGTGTAGCCTTGGCTGTCCTGGAACTCACTCTGTGTCCAGGCTGGCCTCGAACTCAGAAATCCGCCTGCCTCTGCCTCCCAAGTGCTGGGATTAAAGGCGTGTGCCACCACTGCCCGGCTTTTTTTTTTTTTTTTTTTTTTTTTTTCCCATGAATCACATGGGAAGAGGGAGAGGCAGCAGGATTCGAATTCGGGAAACAGGGCACGGTTGCTCTATGGAGGCGGCCGCCCAAGGCGTGCGCCGCCACCACTGGCTTGCTTGCTGTTTAGTTTTTGTCGACTTGACACACACTAGAATCATCTAGAAGAGGAAACCTCAACTGAAGGACTGCCTGCATCAGATTAACCTGTGGGCAGGTCTGTGGGCCATATTCTGATTAATGATTGATGTGGAGGAGCCCGGCCCACAGCGGGCAGTGCCAACCCTAGGCAGGTAGGTAGCCCATTGCTGAACAAGCTATGGAAAGGAAGTCAATAAGCAGTGTTCCTCCCCGGTGTTTACTTCCGTTCCTTCCTCCAGGTTCCTGCCTTAGCTTTCTTCAGTGATGGTCTACACTGTGGAAATATAAGACCAATAAACCCTTTCCTCCTCGCGTCGTTTTTATCTCAGCAACAGAGAAGTAAACTGGATGCACCTTTGAATCTGTCAGTTGGTTGTTGTGGCTTGCTGACCCCTGACCTAGAATGCAGAGATGGTGAAAGGATTTAATCCATGCAACCCTGTAGCAGGCACCCGGGGAGGCCTGACAAAGAGCACTTCTGTTCACTCCATGTACTGATGATGTAACTTGTGATGTAATCATTATAAGTAAGCCTCTAACCCATTAGGCCACTTTCTAGATGGGGGCCTAAGACTGTCCTGTCATTTTAGAGTTACTGCACTCTGAACAGACTCTAGATTTGTAAGTAACTGGTCTTTGGTCCACAAAGGACAAATCCCCATGAGGTGCTTGTGGTATTAAGAAACCAATCCAGTATTCCAGTTCAGTCGTTTTGATTAAAATCCATGTTTTTTTTTTTAATATTACACAATATACTCTTAATCTCGTTCAAGTTAAAAGTTGTACTTGATTCAGGACTCATGTAGTCTGCGTCTAAAGAACAAATGTCTGTACAACAGACGATGTAAATGAAAAAGGCCCACAGACTTGGAAAGGACCTTTATACCCTAGAAGGTCTGTGCATACATACGTAATCTGAAGCAACCAGCCACTCCATGGTCTCAGCTGCCATGCAGAAATGTAGACAGCATTCCGAAACAAGGCAGAGAAAGTAGTTTTCTGTCCATAGAAATCTGATTTTTTTTTTTTAAGTTGGTAACTGGACTGGGGCTATACCTTAGTTGGTAGGGTCCTTGACCTACTGCCCCCACACATATAAATATGCACACATGAGAAAGAAAAAATGTCAGCAACTGTGCTGGATAGTTTTATGTCAACTCTACACAAGCTACAATGGTCTGAGACAAGAAGAGCCTCGATTAAGAAAAAATACCTCCATTAGGCAAGCTGTACGCAAGCCTGTAGGACATTTTCTTAATTAGTAATTGATTGACGAGGGCAGCCCACTGTGGGCTGTACCATCCCTGAGCTTGTGGTTCTGAGTTTATAAGAAAGCAGACTGAGCAAGGCAGCCAGCAGAGCCCCTCCATGGCCTCTGCATCTGTTTCTACTTCCAGGTTCCTGCCCTGTTTGAGTTCTTGTCCTGACTTCCTTGATAATGAATAATTTGGAAGTGTAAGTCAAATAAACCCTTTCCTCTCCAGCATCACAGCAATAGAAACCCTAACTAAGACAGCAGCTATCTCAAACTGGAACTGTTCATAGGGAGGGTAGGGAGTTATGTACATGAATTGGGGTGCCGATGATGGGTAAGGACTGAGTTCTGACTCGCTCAGCTAACTATTATTAAGTCTGAGCCATCAGCAACCCACTTCAAAGTAACGGACACAGAATGACATTGAAATGACCACTTGGTACTTGATGGGGGCAGGGCAGGAGAGTCAAGCGGTGAATTTGAAGTCTGTCATTAAGCCAAGTAAGGGTAAAGGAGAAATGACAAAGGCCTATTGCTTTGTTCTTTCTCTAAAGACTGTAAGCTTCAAGAGGCAGGTCTTGCTGTGTTCTCCAGCATTCAGAAAGCTGCCACACACAATCTGTGGAAAATGAAGGAGTGGTGGTAGAGGTATTTTGAAGGGCTAGGCTTAAGGGTCAATAGGCTTGAGTGAAGTATTAATAAAATTTAGGTAACAGTGAACGACATTTGGAGATCCCGGAGTTCTTTCTGTCTTTGCCGCTTTCCCTTTGAAGGATACTTGGGGACCAGGGTATCTCAACGAAGAACTGATGTACACAGGGGTTTTTTTTGTTTGTTTGGTTGGTTGGTTTTTGTTTTTAAGACCTTGGGATGTTCTGTTCCTGACACTTCATGAAGCTTCCTTAGTCTAGGAAAGGAACAGTAAGTACCTTTTAGGACTGAAAGGTGAATTAACTGAAAATGGAGGGCTCAGCCATGTCTGTTCTCCTTTAGTTACAAGCACTCCCTTAACGCACAGCTAATAGGACTGCTAGGCCCTCCGACCCCGTGAGAATTAGTTTCAGGGTTGGGGAGGAACAGACGACCCTAGCCAGGACCAAGACCGCTCCAAGCTTCCGAACCCTCCCCTCCCGGGGCCCGCCCTGTTCTCACACATCCCAGCCCCGGGGCGGCCACCTCGGCTCCGCCCTCTCTTCTTCCTCCTTTTCCTGCTCCCCCGCCCCACTTCCTTTCCCTGCGTCCGCCCCCTCCTCGCTCCCACCCAGGCCCTGCGCCCTCCCACGACCGCTCCCTCTTGGCCCTCCGTGACTTCCCCTCCTCCTGGCTATCACCGCCCTTTTCGGGAGGATGGAGCAACCCCGTGCCTCACTCACCCAATGAGGAGTCGACTCAGGGTGGGGCGGGACTTGGGCTAGAGCGGAAGTGGTGGCCGGAGCGGAAGTGCAGCTGCCGCCGCCACCGCTGCCGCCGATTCCGGAGCCCGGTAGCCGCCGCCGCCGCCGCCGCCGCCGCCACTGCACCTACGATCGCCGCCAGCACCGCCTGAGGAGTGAGCCCGGGAAGGACGCAGTCGCTGCCCTCCGATCTTCCCGGAAGCGCCTTTGCTCCCGCTAGTCCTCCGCGGTGAGTGCGGCGTGGCTCCCAGGGGCCCCAGCGCGAAGCCCCTTCTCGGGCGGCGGCTGCGGCCAGTCTCACTGCCGCCCCTCCCCGCTTCCGGCCGGGCCTGCGCCTCCGCGGGAAGCCCGGGCTTCTCTCTCGGCGCGCTGTACGGGGTGCGGCCGGGCCTGCGCGGCTGGGGACCGCTGGGCCGCGGGCTCCTCTCCGCACCATCTCTGTTCGGCACCGCCCCTGCCTGCTCCCTTCGGGCTCGGAGCCATCCCTCTGAGCCTGTCAACCTCGCTCATTCTTTGTGGCTTTCAAAAATTGAAATGTAGTCGACGGCGGGCGAGTTTCCGAGCCACGACGCCCCTGCCGCACTCCCCTGGATGAGTAAGGCTTTAACCTTGGCGACAGCTGGGGCGAATCCCTCTCCCACTTTGCAGTAAAGCTGTTTCATCATCGCTGGTGTGGGAAACCCAGCTGGACCCGAGATTCCCTGACAGCAGGGTTGAGGTTTGAATTAAGAAATGGATTTGTCTGAACCTTTCACTGACTCAAACCGGATTCCCAGTGGGGTGGGGGAAGATCAGGCTGAGAATTGAGTCTTTTCTCTTGATATTTGTCGTCATTTACTGCCAGAATCTCGTGTGTTCGCTCTCCAAATTCATATATATATATATATGTATTTTTGAAATTTGGCTAGTAACCTCAGTGTTTAAGGAGTAGGCGAGATGTGGACTTTTTTTTTTTTTTTTTTTTTGCAAAATGAGCGCATCTGGGTCTGTTGCAAATGGAGAACATTCGAGCATCAAGAATTCCAAAGGTGGCAGCGTTGGTGAGAATTTGCCAACCTCTGTAAAAATGCATGGCTCATGTCCTTGCCTTCAGTACATTTTCTCTGGTGAGACCAGATAGCTCTTGATTTTACTTGCCTGGTGTGGGAGGTGGAATCTGGCAAGATATTACGAATCTGTAAAATCATGGGAGCCGGTGCAGAAAGGTGCAGCACTTAAGAGGATATGAAAATTCCATTCCTCACCGTATCCCAGGTGTTCCTGTGAGACCATACAGACACACAGTTTATAGGACTGAACACGTGCTTACTCAGCATCTCACATCTAGCTGCTGGAAATGTAGAAGAATATTACTGAGTTCTTGGTGGATTTTTCTTGACTGCCTCCAGTGCATTCCATTTCTTTGGATTGCCCAGGTCTTTTTTTCCCCTTAGCATTGTATAGCTGAAGAATATTGGTGTTTTTTGTTTCCTTCCCCACCCAGATTGAATTTTAAGCATGACCTTAGAAATGAAAGGCTGAAAACTCAAGTACCAAATGCTGAATTATTTTCTTAGCCTCTGCCTTCTAACTATAAAAAAAAAAAAAAACCATTCACCCATCTTCAAATGAAATCTTTATAAGAAATGAGGCGATTTGGCCTAAGCCACACACCTACTTACAGATTGAATATCGTCTTTCGTCAGTGGCAAGTATTTATGGACTGTCAGCCCCTGGAGTATGGCTCCTACCCTGTTATCTTCCATTTCCCATCATGCAGTGCTTGGGTTATATTGAAGCCATTTTAGACTTGGAGCTGTATGGATCAGGGAAGCAGCCTGTGTGGAAACCAGGCCGAGCACATTCCCTTGATGTTTCTTCCCTAGGCAGAGTCCCCAGAGATTTGGGCTGCTGCAAAAAGTGCATTTTTCCCATTTCGCTGTGGCTCCAAAAACAGCACTGGTTAGGTGGATTTGATTCAGTTCTTTCCTCTAGTGTTTGTTAGCTGTGATCTTCAGGAGTTAATTCATCTGTGCTTCTTAGCTTCCCTGTCTCCACCGGTGTCTGAGACCCCTTGTAAACTTGTGTTAAGTACAAACATTGGGTTTTATGGTATTTTAATCCTTGACTTCAATTTCTTCTTTTTCCCCTTTCTGATAAGGTACAATCTTGTTTGTTTCCACTTGCTATGAAAAGTGATGTATAACGTTCCATGTAGCATATCCAGTATTTCACATCTGAACTGTACAAACGTGTTTACCTCTTCACCTCTTAGGCCCAGACTCACTGCCTCAGACTTCTCCCCTCTGCCTCTTGGGTGCTGTGCTTACAGGTTTGCACCTCCGTGATGGGCTAGTAATATAGCTTTTGATATGTGGTGGCAGAAAAGAAAGTTAAGATAAACTTCTGGCACATAGATATTCTCAATACAAATAAAGTTAATAAATTGTAACATGAATAACTATATCCCCTGTGATGTTTAAGTATATGTATAATATTGTGTAATGTTTAAATAGCCTATCTCAGACTTGATCTTTTTTTATGGTGATAAAGTCTTTTCTTCTAGCCCATAAAGAAATATAGAATAGTGTTATGTATAGTCAGGGTGAAGTGCATAGCACAAATAAATTTGCAACTTCTTTGTAACTGTAACTTACACCCATTGATCAACTTGTATCTTGTTTTTGACTGTACATGAGTTCACATTCTCATTAGGTATAGCATTTGTGTTTGTAACATAGAAACACACAGAAGCTACCTGTGTGACTTAGTCATTAGCTACTGAGGTATCATCAGGTACTAGCCTGTGATCACACTGCTCACCACTCGTAGCACCAGGTGTGTGTCATGCTCCCTTGTAAACACTTGCAAGCATTGATTTAGTCTGCAGCCAGTGAAAGGCAAGTGCTGTTGGGCTCACCGTAGATGAGGGGACTGAGGTGCAGAAATGAGAATCTGCCCAAAACATACATGTCTGTGTATCACAAAATTAAATGCTGCAATCAGGAGTCACCTCTCTGGGTGACTCTGGGTAGTGATAGATTTGACTTGTGGTTGAACATGTAGTCTACGATCACAATTACTTTTTTTACATGCACCCTATTAATGTGTTCAGACTCCAGTTTTAGCTGTTCATTTGTAGGGTGGTATTGCTGGTCTATATCAGATGAAAGCTGCTGAAAAGGCCAGTGTTTCTAGTACTTGCTTTGTACTAGGGAGAAAGCCCATCAGGTGCACCGCAGAAAACCACCCTAGGTTCTCGTGTGCTATATATTAGCATAACCATCATTTGTTGTTGCTAACCATACCACTTTGTAGTATTTTAGGTTTCTGACGTTGTATGGGAGAAGGAAAAAAGGGAGATAATCCTCTCTATAAGTAGAGAAGTTACTACATCCTGTCAGAACTCTGCTCCTGCTTTGTCAGCAGCATCAGGCCAAAGCAGGTGTGTAAATGAGGGACTCGAGGAACAAAAACTTCAATGTAAGTTGATGTTTAAAAGATCCTTGGTTGTCTTTAATGTCAGCACTTGGGGGCAGAGGCAGGCAGATCCTGGTGAGTTTCAGCCCAGCATTCTATATAGTTCCAGGAAAGCCAGAGCTACATAGTGAGACTCTGAATCAAAAAACGACAAACAAACAGAAAAAACGAACCAAAGAAACCACTTGGTTTATACATTTACCTAAGGAGATAAAAATTCAGACTAGTTAGGGCCCAGGAGTGTATAGTTACATAGGACTTTTTAACTTTAGATCTGTCTTCACTACACAGATAGGAGTCTAGCAGATCTGCGTCTCATAATGAGAAACAGTTGGAGCTGGACTCTGAAGAGACTTCTAAGAATGTTAAAGGGAGAAATGGATTTGAAGTGCTTTCCTATTCTGCGATATGTCTGCTAAAAACAATTCCGAGGCTGCTATTGAGAGGCAGTTACATGTTTCTAATACTTGTAATGAGATGAAAGTGATCAGCTGCCTCACAAAACAAGCTCTTCTGGCAAATTGTAGGGTAAACTTTTGCTTCAAGTGCTGCCCAGTTCTTGATTATGTAAGTTTCCTGTTCTGGTTGTTTATTTCATTGTTTTCCTTAAAGACTCAACTAGAAGAATTATTTCTGAATGGCCTTGACATACAGATGAAGATCCAAATTAAAATAGATATGAGCCTGGTCTGTCATTGTTTGTCCTCATGGGGAGAGCTTTAAATTAAAGCTTGTTTGGTAGTTTGATGAGTTTTTAAGACTGTATTCTGGCCAGGCAATGGTGGCGCACGCCTTTAATCCCAGCACTTGGGAAGTTGGGAGGCAGAGGTGGGCCTGGTCTACAGAGTGAGTTCTGGGACAGCCAGGGCTGCACAGAGAAACCCTGTATCAAAAACAAAAACAAAACAACAACAACAAAAAAAGACTGTATTCTATATAACTTTACATGATTCTTCAAAACAATTAACTTTAACTATTTAACTTTAACTATGCTTTAACTATTGCTACATTGAGAAAAGAATGACTGTCGAGGGGCTGGTGAAAGGGCTTAGCTGGTAAAGGTGCTTGCCACCAAACCTGATATTTCAGATTCAGTTCCTGTTACCCACATAGTAGAGAGCCAACTCCCTCAATTGTCTTCTGACTTCCATGTGCACCCAAAATTAATGTCAACTTTTTAAAATTAATACTGTAGGAATAGCTTCATGGTAAAACACTTACTATGCAAGCGTAAGGACCTATGTTTTATCTCCAGCAACCACGTGAAAAAGCCAGATGATGTGTGCATCTGATCTCAGTCCTGGGGATGTGGAGGTGGGAGATACCTGGAGTGCTGTGGGTGGTCTTTATGAGAGGTCCGTCTAATATAAAAAACAAAACAAACAAAACCCAAGGACAGTTCCTGAGGAATGACACTTAAAAGTTGACCTGTGGTCTGAGTGTGTACCCACTCTGTCTGTCTGTCTGTCTGTCTGCCTGTCTATCTCTTGAGATAGATCCCAGGTATCTGAATCAATACAGATTCTTAAGTGCTTTGCCCATTTCAGTAGACCATAAATGATGATAAATGTTGTTACTTGGCCTTTAGCTGGGTTTTGTATGGGTACTGATATATTTAGTATGGAAGATATTATTTGAAAATATTTTAGGGACTTGGTTGGAATCCAGTTTTAGTCTCTTAAGTATGATAGCCTAGCCTAGACCTGATTTGAGCTGAGGTAGTGCTCTGAAAAGTCCAGCTCGATGTGATGGCTTACTTCTTACAGCCCCAGCATTCAGAGGGTGTGGTGGGAGAAGTGCCAAGGGTTTGAGGCCAGGCTGGGCTGCATAATGAGTTTCTGGCCAATTTAAGTTATAGAGGGAGACCAACAGGGTCCAAAAAAATAATCTAAGATAGACTAAATATATGGTTTGTGTTTTATAGCTCCAACATGGCCTACCTGCATCTGTCCCCATAGAAAATAATGGCTTGTTCACTTTTTAAAAATTCAACAGTGGGGGCAGGAGAGATAGCTCAGAGGTTTAGAACACTAACTGCTCTTTTAGAGGTCCTGAGTTCAATTCCCAGCAACCACATGGTGGCTCACAACCATCTGTAACGGGATCCAATGCCCTTTTCTAGTGTGTCTGAAGACAATGACAGTGTACTAATATACATTAAAAAAAAAATGGATAAATAAAGATTCATCGGTGACCAAGTGGCTTGAAATCCAGTGTGATGGGCATTAATTGCACTCTGGGTGTCCAAAGGATACTAGTATGGATTCCTAAGTTACTGCCCACTGTAGGTGCCAATGAAGGTGTTTACAGTAAACCCTAAGAGTCACATTCTAAAGATAAGCAGAAGTAATTAGGATGTACTATTCTTTTCAGTTCAGTAAAGAGAACAAGGTAGATTTAAAAGAAATGAGGTGCATATTAATGTGTTCCTTACTCATTGCCCCCTGTTAACTTTGTGAACTACTTGTCAGTGCTGTTAATTGTGTGCTTACACAGACTTCTAAACAACGGCATCACAAATTAGAAGTACTCTTTTTAAATGATTGGATAGTTAGAGTAGTGTAGTTGTAGATGATTTATCTCTTTACAATTATTTTGGCAACAAGAAGTACTGATTTTTGTCACTGATTCCCACAAGTAACCTTAGAAACATAGATACTGACTTAGAACAGTAATTAACTTCAATTTATCACCTTGTTTGTGTCTATGTGCTTTCAAATCTAATTAAATGGAGATAGATTCTTGCTTATAAATTTTAACTGTTTAAAAATGACTATAGGCTAAGAGTTTCTGAGTTCTCATTATGTGTAAGTCAACTGCTTGAACACAGTGCAAAGTTCTGCTGGCATCATACTGCGGTCTCCTTATAAGGAGATCCCCTCCCCATGGATATGTGCTATATGCTGGATCATAAGATGACTTAACCCGCAGCTAAGCACCTGAAGCAAAATGAATCCCCATAGTCCACAGCTGCCTACTGCATATAGTAAGGGGTGAGAACTCTAGAATGTTAGCCCATTCCATTTTGTGCAGGTGATCCCTGCTGAGTCATGAGTGCAAAAGCAACAAACACATGATGTCTAAGACAGCATTTCCCAGCCCTTCCCCATCCTCTGCCTTGTACATTGCTTAGGTCTGTCCACAGTGTTCCTGAGCTTTGGGGCTGTGTCCCGGACAGGCAGTACCTGCTTAATGTTCAGCACTTGGACCAGTTGGAGTCTTTGCATTAACCACCAACTGCCCATGAAGCATCTCTGATCAAGGTTGAGATGAATACTAATCTGTTGGTATAAGCATAGAAATTTAGAAGGTGGCTGGACAACATGCTTAATAAAACAACAGTAGCAGCTTTTCCTCAGGGCCTAGAACCTCCCTTAGCAATGGGCTTTGCCCAGGTCTACAGTCCTGTATGAATTCCTTTCTTCAGAGTGGGCCTCACCTCTAATCTCCAGTTGGTGTTTCTGTGCCATGTACAGAAGAAGGAGGAGGGGTTTATTCAGCTGACAGTTCCCTCCCCTTCCTCCTACACCTTTCCACCCTCTCAGTAGTTCCTCCTCTGTTTTCATATTGTCCCCTGCGTCCCTTAAGGTCTGTTCCCCCCCACTCAAGGGCCCTTTCTAAGCTTTCTGACCTCTATAGACACTTAAACACACACATCCAAAAACTTCAAAACTAGGATCTAGGCCTGGATTACCTCACTTAGAAGAGTATTGTCCAGTTTCATCCGTCTTCATGTAAATTTTGTAATTTTATTTTCCTTACAACAGAATAAAATTAATTTTAAGTATATATGCTCAATAGCTGGACACCTAGACTGGCTCATTTCCCCGGCTTTGTAACTACAGCAGTAGTGACTATGGATGCGTAGGTGTTTCTGTAGTAAGATAAGTTGGGTTGAGTGGCTTGATTATAATCTGTTCCTAGGGCCAGTCTCTTGGGCTGCCTTTATCAGTCAGAATTAGCATATGTCTTTGGATTGATCACTTAGAGCCAGCAGATCAGTTTATTGTGGTGCATGTTATTTGGTCACACTTGGACATGCCACTTTACACTGTTTCTAAGTGTTGGTTCATTGGGCATAGTTAGCAATGATGCTCGTACACTGATGTAGAAGATGGGGCCTGGCAGTGCTTGAAATCCCAGCACTGAGGAATACGAAGCAGGAGGATGGATCAGGAGTTCAGTTCCAGGCTAGCCTGGGCTACATGAGATCAGCTCAAAACAACATGGAATTTCACAACTGCTGTGGAAGAAGGAAAGGATTTTTTTTTTTTTTTTTTTTTTTACAATTTAGTGTTTGTTAGACACAGAACTGCTGTATTTCAGATATGTTGTTTCTGTTTTCGGCAAAGAATCTGTACATGTTGAATGAAATTGAAGTTTTACAAGACTACATTTTATGTGTGGAATGGCATACAGTCATTTTTAGAGTAGGTGTTCTTCAGTGAGTAGTTTTCTTTGAGAGCCAGGAGTGCTTCGCTTGTTCAGGATAACACCCACCAACCAGCTGGCCCCACTGGCTTTCATTAGGAGGTAGGTAGTTGCACCCTTCCTTTCCTTCCGCTCTGATGTGCTGTGTGGGGCTGGTGATGCTCTGGCTGGAGTGGTGGTGCGTCAGTGAGTGTGCTCAGCCCTCACGTTCACACTGGGAGCCTGGGCTGAGTCGGCTACCACTATAGCTTCTTTCTTACCACCTCACAGAGGAGCTGGGACACCTATCTCCTCCTCCTCCTTCTCTTCCTCCTTTTCTTCTTAGATTTTTTTTCTTTCATTTTTACATGTGTGTGAGACCAGAGGCATTGGGTCCCCTGGGGTTGGACTAGCAGGCAGAGTTGTGGGCTCCAGAGATGGGTTTCGGGAGGCAGACTGGTTCTTTGGAGCAGTGGATGCGCGCGCGTAACTGCTGAGCACTGACAGCAGGCCCAGGGGACACAGCCCTCAGCCGCTCCCCTCCAAGTGCAGTCGGTTGCTTTTTCAAGGTGACTTGGTATAGCTTTGAATATGTGCTGCCTTCGTGTTTCCACACAAGTGTGCGTGTGGGTTGTGGTGGGGGATGCTGGTAGTTCTTTTCAGCTACTCCAAGTGAATAATCCAAAGAATTCTTGGGCATGCTGGTCATTTCTGCAGTTGCTTCAACGCTGGATTGTAAGCATTTCCTTTTTGTGAAGTGCCCTAAGAGTCAGAATTCCTTGCTTGCTGTTAAGTGAATATTAACCAAAACAATTCAGAATGCCCATGATACAACTCACCATATGAAGCTTGAATAATCCAAAGAAGAATGCCACAAGAAGGAAGGCCAAAGTTTGGATACTTCAGTCCCACTTAGAAAGGGAAACAAAATAATCATGGGAGACAGGGGGAGGGGGGAGCTGGGTGGGAGAGGGGAAGAGGAAAAAGGGGGACAGGACCAGTTATGGGGGGAGGGGCAGGAGAAATGCCCAGAGGGCCAGGAGAATGAATAGAAATATGTAGCCGCCTGCGGCCACGAATCAACTGGGTTCACCTGAAAGGGGGGCTGGGAATGAAAGGGGATGGAGGGGGAGAAGAGATGAAGCCAAGACAAAGTTCTCTGATCAAGGCTCAAAGCTTTAATGTTCAGCTCTCAATTTAAAGGGGAAGGCCCAACCCACAACTCCTCCTGGTTTCAGCTGGAGATGGGTGGGATAATCCATAATCCATTCTAGGTCACAGCCTAGGGGCAGTTCTCCTTCTGTGTTCTGTGGAGCTAAGGTGGGTAACTCCACCTAGATCCTATTACTTGGTCTGTTGTGGTAAGCAAGGTCTCTCAGGCCGGCTCATGGCTGGGGGAAGTGTACAGAAATATGCAGCAGTGTGGAAAGGGAGGTGGGGAGAACCATCTAGAAAGTCCCAGACACCAGGGATGTGAGAGGCTCCCAGTACCCAATGGAGATGACCTTAGCTGAAACACCTAACAGTGGGAGATGGAACCTAAAGAGACTACATCCAGTAGATAGGCATGGCCCCCATTTGAGACATGGGGCCACCTACCCATCTTTAAAATTTTTGACCCAGAATTGTTTCTGTCTAAAGGAAATGCAGGGACAAAAATGGAGCAGAGACTGAAAGAATGGCCATCCAGAAACTGGCCCAACTTGGGATCCATCCCATGCACAGCCACCAAACCCAACACTGTTTATTACTAATGCCATGTTGTGCTTACAGACAGGAGCCTACCATGGCTGTCTGTCCTCTGAGAGGCTCTGCCAACAGCTATCTGAGACAGATGCAGATACTTACAGCAAACCATTGAACTGAGCCCAGGGACCCTATGGAAGAGTTAGGGAAGAACTGAAGGAGCTGAAGGGGATTGCAACCCCATAGGAAGAACAACAGTGTCACCTAACCCGGACTCCTCAGAGCTCCCAGAGACTACTCCACCAATCACATACGTAGCAGAGGACTGTCTTGTAAAGTTATCATTTTCAACTTTTCTTAATTTGAAATAAATTTTTAAAACAATATATAGATGAGTGGTAGTGATCTTCTGTTTGCTTGGCCGCTCTGAAATGAGTTGTCCAAATTTTAATGGACTCTAACTAGGACACGTCCCTACGCAAGGCATTGCTTAGAGGGTGAGGCTGGTCCCTGTGCAAGGCATTGCTTAGAGGGTGAGGTTGACTCACACTGTTGGGCTGAGGTAGCTCTGCATTTGCAGTTGCTTTTAGAATTGTATTCTGAAATATTCTTGTGATCGAAGCACTGGGGAGCCAGACCAGGAGGATGGAAGAGCTCCAGGCTACCCTGGGGTTACTTGCTGAGAGTCTGTCTCAAAACACCACCAAGGACTGCAAATGTAGCCCAGTGTTAAAGCACTTACCTGGTATGCCAAGTCTCTGGTGGGTTCCCCAGTACAGCTTCTTCATCAGAAAATTATAGGTTGGGGGCTTGCTTGCAGAGTTTAGAAGACAGTGTCTGGTCTCCTGGAGCTGGAGTTCAGGGCAGTTGTGAGCTACTGGACAGCGGTAACCACACCTGGGTCCTCTGAAAGAGCAGCAAGTCTGCCAAGCCTGTTGCTTTACCACCACCACCACACCCCTCGGCCCCCTGGCTTATTTCTTTGAAAGTATTTTAATTATGAGATAAAATAGTCTGTTCCTCTGGTGCTCTTCACAGGCTGTGTTCTTACACTAACTATAGAGTAAACTCACCCATATACACCTCAGCACTGGGGAATGCACACAGGATTTAGAGTTTAAGGCCCTGGGCCTCATCTGTTCTGGTGTATGTTGTGATCCAAACATGGGCCAAGATGATTTTAGAAGTAGTGCATTTTCAGGTTTGTTTGCATACATTCTTAACTTGAGCACTTAGGAGGGTTCCAGACCAGCCTGGACTACATAATAAATGAGACTTTGTCTCCCAAATAGAAAAGTCAACTTTAAAAATAAGGATTATAAAATACTAGCACCCAGAGATAGCACTGAGATTACTACACTTACGAATTTTGTGTTGATGTCTAATGATGTTTGTATGTTCTTGAGGAACATTTTAGGAACACTGTGTATCCCTTTGTACATAGCCCTGTGCATCCTAAATGTATCTTTCCTGTGCCGCCTCCTTTTGGAGTCCTGTAATTTTTACTGTCTTGACTTTTTTTTTTTTTTTTAACTAATCAGTTCTCTACTGTTAGGTATTTCCATTGTTTTCAGTATTTCACTAAGCATTTATTAGCAGTGTCGCCCAGTTCTGTGGCTTGCTGCTTCCAGTGGCTTAGAGCAAACAGATTGACAGCCAGCATTACCATGTGGGTGCGCATGAGATCTCTTGTTCTCCAACACGGCAGTGCCTTTCCACTGGCTCATTGCCAGGCTAGACTGTGGCCTCAGAGGAGTTCATCTGCTCTGGTAAAAAGCAAATAAAGGCTGTTTGGCCAAAATTGTCTTTGTCAAACTCTCATTCCAAGTCTCAGAAGAAATGCATGCCATTCTGTTAAATTGCCTAAGAACTCCAGAAAAATCTGATTGGCAACTGCTAAAATGTCACAATTAACATGTATGTCCGTTCATTTTGGCTCACTGAGAAAATGAGTCTCATGTTAACACATAACTACTTCCTGTGCAAAGATCAATCTATACTCACTTCTCCTTCCTGGTTTTTTTGTTCTTTGTTTTGATGCTGGGCGTTGACCCCAAGGCCTCACACATACAAAACAGGTGCTCCTTCAGTGAGCTAACAGTTTTTGAAATTGTATTTGTATATTTAAAAGAGGCCCACACTTTGGGTTAAAATAATAATATATAGGCACTTGGGGAGAACTAAAGGTCTTCAGATTTGTTTGTGCGGTATGTATTTTTAAGAAAGATTTTATTGAGGGCAGGGATTTGCAAGGGTGAGGGAGGGGGCTGAACTTGAAATGTAATGTGAATAGAAAAATAAATTATGAGAAAAAGAAAGGAAGAAAAGAAGGAAGATAGATGAGTGCGTGCATCCCGGGGCATAGCCTGTGGGGAATCCTTTGCCCAGCTGGTGAGAGTGAAAGATCTCGAGATGTCCGAACAACCAGTGTTAAAGCTCTCTGAGGAGAGGCTGGAGCAAGGCAGCCTGGAGTTAGTGGCATGCAGCAAGACATAGCTAGCAGCTAGGAGCCAAACAGGACTGAACAGGAAGTGGCTGTGGTCAAGCATGCTCACAGGTCTGTTTGTGCTGGGTCAAGGTCCATTGACAAAAGCTTGGGGAGAGAAAACTCCTTCCTAGGAATTGTTACGGCTCAGTAAGACAGGCACTCTCAGATGATTTGTGCACTTTATTCCGTGTGGATAGGACCTTAGAAACATTTGGGGTTGGGGTGGGATCTAGAGGCAGATGGTTTTTATTGACTTGGTGTGAGATGTTAGGGATGCCTCATCTGCATGTGGAAGGACTTCAGGTGTCCCTAAATGACTGTCAGTCCTCTCAGTGGGTTGTTGTGGTCATGTGTTCCAGGACAGGAACCTGGTTGGAGTAGATTTTAATGCCTATAGTCCTCAATTATGAGAATTGCCAGAGTTCCTGAACCTTACCAACTTTCTGTCTGATCCACTGTCCCACGGATAGATAGATGTGATGGATACCAGATTGATTAATTGATTGGTTTTTATAACTGTTGTTCTTTAATGCCCTGTTCCTGGTGGTCACAGCTACTCTGCTGAGAGAGATGCTGTTGTCTGCATTTGTAAACTGAAAATCTTGAATTTAATGGGATCCTTTTCTGTGGAGTGGCAGATTGTGCTTTGACACATGACGCTGTTGCCTTTCTGTGTGTTCTTTGTTCTCCCAGTCATGAGTGTTCAGAAACTTAACAGATGCTTATTTGAGCAGTTTGCAGCGTTATGTCTGAATCCTTCCTTTGAGAGTAGTGTGTGGGAAACTAAGCCGTAGAGCTTTCCCCACTACCGTGGACCAGTGTGAAGAAGCCCTAGACTGGAGTGTGTGTATTCAGAGTCCTGGATAGAGTTTGCATAGGCATGAAGTAAAATATCCAGGAAAGCATTCTAGATGAAGAGACCTGATGTTTGAGTGAGGTATGAACAAGGCATGTGGGAATGTGTACCTGAGAACCTCACAGGCTGAAGGACTTTGAAAGCAACCAAGTAGAGTTTCTTAGGTGATAGAGTAGCCCAAAGGGGCGCCTGGAGGTTACTGAGTGTGCCTAAAGTGGTAGGGAGTCTTTGGAGTGCGGGAGAACGCTTTTGAGGAGCAGGCTGCTCATTTGAGGAAGGGGAGAATACTGCCAAGTTTGTGGGAGGGGTAGGGGTGGGTTTGTTTGAGGGTCTCATTTAGGAGCTATTTACTCATACCAGTTAATGTGCAGGGGATACTGGGAGATACTAGAAATAGAATAAAAATTTTTGGTTGATTTATTACAAACTTAAAAAAAAAAAAAAAAAAAAAAAGATAAAGCCTAGGGCTTTTACACAATGCTAGAGTGTAATATACATGAGGCCCTGAGTTTAAGTCCCAACTTTAAGAAAGATAACACAACCAAAGACAAGCTAAATGAACATTTTTTTAAAGATTTATTTATTTATTTATTTATTTATTTATTTATTTATTTATTTTATGTATATGAATGAGTACACTGTCCCTGTCTTCAGACACTCCAGAAGAGAGCATCAGATCCCATTACAGATGATTGTGAGCCACCATGTGGGTGCTGGGAATTGAACTTGGGACCTTTGGAAGAACAGTCAGTGCTCTTAACCACTGAGCCATCTCTCCAGCCTGAACATTTTTTAAATATTCAGAATATTGTGGTTTCAGAAGTTGGCACTAGTCACATTTTCTAGTGAATAGCCATATGTGGCTAGTGACTATTGTAGCTTCATGGAACAGTTGGTGTATGGGTCACGTGAGGAAGAGCCATTGCCTAGTGAGTCAAGACAGAACGTGGACTTGTATGCAGACAGCTGTTTTGACAGCAGCACATGTGAGAAGGGTTTGTTGTCTGTTGCTGTCATCTCCATCTCCACGCTCTATGAAGGCACTGTGGAAACTTGGAATCAGGAAGTTTCTTTATGGGAGATTTCAGAGGATGGTTCTGATACTAGAAACGTGACGTCGTTCCAGACGATGACCCGGAGTGCAGGTTGGGTCTTATGTAGGTGAAGAAAGAGGAACTGTTGCGTTTTTTCCTTGTCTGTGCCTTCCTCCAAACTACTAGATGTTGTGTAACCCATTTCCTGTTGAAATTGGCCTAGCTGCTCCAAAATCCATGTTATATAAGTCTTGAGTTATGTAAATAGTAGGCATCAGGACCTTGAGTTAATGTTTTCGTGTGTGTGTGTGTGTGTGTGTGTGTGTGTGTGTGTGTGTATGTGTGTGTGTGTATGTTTGAAAGTTTTAGAAAAATACCAGTTTTCTTTTTAAAGACATACATTTATGTCTATAGTAACATGGTTTTTAATCTTCAAGAACTCTGTGACAGTGTCAAAGAATCTTGATATAGTTATTTGGGATTTGTTTGTTTGGTTGGTTGGTTTGGTTTGGTTTGGTTTGGTTTTTCAAGACAGGGTTTCTCTGTGTAGCTCTGGCTGACCAGGAATTCACTCTGTAGACCAGGCTAGCCTTGGAACTCACAGAGATCCACTTGCCTCTGCCAAGTGCTGGGATGGATTTATTTCTTTTTATTTATATAGGGGTGTGTGTGTGTGTGTGTGTGTGTGTGTGTGTGTGTGTGTGTGTATGCCTGTGCATATGTGTGTGCTTGTTGCTCACAGAAGATAAGAGGGATTGTATCATTGGAGTCAGAGTCCTAGGTGGTTGTAAGCCACTACAAGCATGAAGGAATTTGATCCCAAGTCCTCTTGAAAGAGCAGCTACCTGCTGAGCCATCTCCAGCCCCTGAAGTTTCTCTTTTGGTGCTGCGTGTCTAGTGTAGCATAGTCCCTCAGGAACTTGGGCTAATAGAAGTTCACCATTGGAGGGCTGCACATACAGAATACATGGACTTGTAGCTGACTGCTATTAGAGAAGAGGGCCTGGGACCTGCACTTGGGGTTTCAGCATTGTTTTGGCTTGGAGAACTGTTGTTTCTGCTGGCATTTCATCTAGCCCAAGTGCTTGCTGTTTGCCTCATTAACTATTGTGGGATGCAGTGAATACAGTGAGAAGGGTCTTCTATATTGGGAGGGTGTTGAGCTAAGGTTACTTTAAAAAAGAAAGCATTGGATGTGTATTGTTATTGTGTCCACATGTATATCTCTGCCACATGCATGCCTACTAATTTCTCTCAGAGACCGGAAGTCGGGTGATATGGGGAGGCGACAGAAGGTGGCTATCATCCTTGTAGCCATCTTGAGTCATATACCCTGATAAGAGACTTGATTGCATTAGCCTACAACAGCTGAGCACACTCTGATAACATCTTGCTTTAGATACCCAGGATTTTCCCTTGGGTGTGTGAGACTTAAGGGCATGACTTAGAGATCAGATTTAGAGACAAGACCTAAAGGCATGATTAAAGGTGTGACTTAGAGGCGTGGCTTAGAAGTAAGACATATAAAAGGCGAGAGGGGGTCAGAGAATCTGACACTTCAGAGAGACCCTAGGAACAGATTATTAGGTACTTGAGTACAACTTGGAACTAGGAACTCAAGACTTAGGACTTGGAGAGAAGAAGAGAGACTGAAGAATAAACGGGATTGAATCACACTCTGTCTGGTCTCCATTTCTCGTGTCCGTCCTCACTCCCTCTCTTGCTGAACCCCGACCCTCGGACTGAGGCAGCTTGGGGCAGTGCGGGCTCTAACAACTTAGCCTCCAAGGCTTTTGGCAGTGGGGTTCCAACATTGACAGAGCGGTTGGAGACATTTTGGCCCCCAAACGTGGGGCAGCTCAGGCCACAACAGGGTGAAAGTGATCAGATCCCCCAGGAACCAGAGTTATAAACTACCCTGTAGGTTTTTGGAGTCAAATGCAAGCCCTTTGGAATAGCAGGCAGCATAAACTTCAAAAAACAAGTCATTGGGTGGCTTTCAGGATGGCTGAGCAGGAGAGGGATATTGGAGCCAAACTTGAAGACCCAAGTTCAATCCCTGGAACCCACGTGGTGCTGGAGAGAACCAGCTCTCACAGTGACTTATTATCCTTTCCCCACACATGTCCATGCATGTCTTCTCCCATAGGCAGGCACACATAAATGAATATTTAAAATCAAGTATTTTTAAAAGCAGCTTCTGTGTATTGGGGAGGAGAGAATAGGGTAGTGGAACAGAGAAGCTCTAGAAGAAACAGGCAAGTTTAAAGGCCTTGTATTAAATAGTAAGGCGTGATAACGTCTGTGGCAGTCTCCACGAGGTCATCTAACTTAACCTGACTTCCAGGCTTGTCCTTGCCATGGGGCTGGTGGTTTACCTTCCTGCTCTGCTCTCTGCTCTCTGCTCTGCTCATCAGTGTCCTTTCCCTGTCAACTTTAACTCCTTCAGCTTGCCTCTCCTGCGCCACTCTCTGTGCCCAAAAGGTCCACCGTTGCACTTCCTGCCCCTGTTATTGGCCATCAGCTCTTTATTATAACCAACCAGCGAGTGAGCGGTAAGACAACTCCAGATCCAGCTCTTTGGTTGCCTAAGCCATTGAGGGTTGTTACAAATAGGAAGCTGGTGATGAGCTGTAGACATGACAGTACCAGAGTCCTTCCATCACCAGAATTACAGTTGAAAACACATGCCTTAACAGTGTGGGAAAGGCCACCCCAGCAGCCTTGACTCTCCACTGTGTTGTGCTTGCTGGGCTGTTCTGGGTTCATCGTTTTCTTTCTTTCAATCTTCGTGTTTTCTAAGAAGGTGAAGGGTTATTGGGATATGCCTACCATGTAGGATTGTTGCTAACAACTGACCAGAATGATTTAAAGCCTTGGCCCCGTCTTGGCTCTGTAGACATGATTCACATTCTTGATCGTGTTGTAAGAATGTTGGAAGCCTGACATTTGCTTTCTGTGTTCTTGCTCTTGTAGAGAATGACCATGGACAAAAGCGAGCTGGTGCAGAAAGCCAAGCTTGCTGAGCAGGCCGAGCGCTATGACGACATGGCTGCGGCTATGAAGGCCGTAACGGAACAGGGGCACGAACTCTCCAATGAAGAGAGGAATCTGCTCTCTGTTGCCTACAAGAATGTGGTGGGCGCCCGCCGTTCTTCCTGGCGTGTCATCTCCAGCATCGAACAGAAAACAGAGAGGAATGAGAAGAAGCAGCAGATGGGCAAAGAGTACCGGGAGAAGATCGAGGCCGAGCTGCAGGACATCTGCAATGACGTGCTGGTGAGGGCAGCGCTTCCACTTCAAACATCAGCCTCTAGGCCTGACAGTGCAAGCTCTCACACAGCTTAGGGGAGAGGGGAGCTGCCACTACTCTAGCTAAGAGCCACCTGTAACTTGTTCTAAAGCATGGATTTGGGTTTGTCACCCTTTCTTGATCAGTTTGTATTTTCTTGGGTGTTTTCCTTCCCTCCAAGAGACCTGCGGCAAACAGGAACATTTCATTACATTCCTCCGTTTTTCTTTAGAAATCGAAGCCAAAAGAAGAGGCTATTTAGAAAGATGCAGTTACTAGCAGACAGTTCTAGTAGTCTCAGTAGTGATTCGTCTCTGGAAAGGAAGGGATTTAAAGGCCTTCCAGCCTTTCCTTGGCCGTTCCCTCACAAAGTGTAGAAGCCTGATGTCGAAGCTTAGGCATGTCTGTCAAATGCATTGTAGCTTTAAAAGCCAACTCAGAGGTGGTATGGGGCTTCTCCCGTGTGTTGTGTACACTGCAGTCAGGTGATAGAGTCTTCCAGCTACATTTGGGCTTGGATGGGAGGGGTACCTACCCTGGAACACTCATGATTATGCCCTTTCCCTCATATCTGGAGCCCACTAGGAAATTTTATTTTGTACGTGAAAGCAGGTACAAAGTTACTGTGAGGCTGCTTTAAGAGAAAGGGAGGTGTCGTGTCCCGTGTGTGTCGTGTCCCCTGCCCCCGCAGTACTGTCTATCTCTAAAGTGCTTCCCTTGGCGGCTTCTTTTGAAAACCAGGATAAAGCTTGTCAGCTCTCAGGCAGTGCTCCTCCCCCTCAACCCACTGGAGTCATATCCATCTCTGTCTGCACAGTACTTACAAACAACTACTGCCTCTATTATATTCTGATATTGGTTAATGAAATCCTTGATAGCTGGGCTTTGCCTTGAGCCTCTCTTTTTTATCAGCTTCTTGGTGTCAGATAAGTTTCATGGCTAAACATGTTGCCTCTTGGTTGTTTGAGGGTTTGTTAATGGTGCACTAATTCCTGAATGTTAGGTGCATCTGGTATTCAGATGAAGTATGCATGCATCCCAAAGGCGAGAGAGTTCCATAATTCCTGAAATGTAGACCAGCTTTTAAGAGCATCTGAAAGAATGTGAAGAAGAGCATGGTACTCACTGCCTCTTAACCAGTTTTTCAGGATGCCACATTCTAAAACAACTCTTCGAAAATAATGCTCTGTATACGAAGCTTGGACTCCTTCAGAACTACTTTTGTTGTAAGCATAAATGTTTAAAGGAATTTGTTATTAATAGTTCTAGACTGAGTGCTTACTGCGTATCGAGCAGCGTGCTAAGCACTAGATAGAAGTTACCTCGCTTGTCCTTCCAACTGCCTTAGACGGTGGTCATGCTGGTCCCCTTTCCCAGTGTGCAGCCAAGGAATCTGAGGAGTGGGGTCCCAAGGCAGTCTCTCCAGGGTCATGTGGAAACAGACAGTAAGCATCAGAAGGTTTTCTTGCCAGGTCAGATGAAGTTTAAACTTAGTTCTTGGCTGTTTTGTTCTATTGCTGCTTTTTTCTTCCCAGAATGGAAAGGCCCCACACACTCACAATTACAGAAGCAATACAAGTGTCAGTGGGGGGGTTGTTTTGTTTTTAAGAGATGGACAGAAGTTACAAAGTAAAAGTCACTTCTCAGCATTGTTAATATTAATAAATGTTAATAAAGAGAAGAATTGTTAATATTAATCCTCGGAGGCTTTCCCCCATGTTTTGTGTGCATGCCCCCACACTTACTTTAACATTAAAGTGAGGTTCTTTTGTTGGTAGTCTTTCCATTTGGATTTGGGTTAGCAGTGTAGTTCTGGGCCATCTTTTTTCCATTGTGTTTCACTGTAGTGGTTACAGTATAAGGAGCCCTGTGGTGGTCTGGGGGACATGGAACTACAGGCTCCTGCTCTTAGGACTTGGCCAAATGGAATTTAGCAGCTTGAATGAAAATTGGTTGGTTGGGGGTTGCGGGGGGGGGGGGGGGGGGGGGTTGGGGGTTGGTTGGGTTTGGGGGAAGTCGTTGTTTGGGGCTTTTTGGTTTTAGTCTTCAGAAAAATCGTAGTAGTAGTATATATCTTAAATCTCAAATGTAATTTTAACATCTCACAAGCAATTCAAAATTCTTAATGTGAATCACTTTTTAGGAGCTGTTGGACAAATATCTCATTGTCAATGCTACACAGGCAGAAAGCAAAGTGTTCTACTTAAAAATGAAAGGAGACTATTTTAGGTATCTTTCTGAAGTTGCATCTGGAGATAATAAACAAAGTAAGTAACAAAGTTTAACAAATACAGTCAGTAGGAGAGCTAATGTTTCATAGTGAAATCTGTTTTTTGTTTACTATAGACACTAAGTTCACAGTAATGAGAATTTCAGAGACCACAGCATTGTCATGTGTGGGGTCAAAGAGTTAATAAATCTCTTTCTAATGGATAGACATGCAGGATGTTAGAAGTTTGGTATGTAATATGTTTGGCAAACTCTTATCTGGGAATTGATAGTTCTTTTTTGCAGGTAAAACTATAAAATACAATAATTTACCTTGGCTATGATTTTGCTTTACCCACTTTTACTTACTGCATCTGTAGTCTGAAGTCTAAATGGAAAATTCCAAAGATAAATGAGTCTTAAGTTTTGCCCCAAGTAACCCTGAATGCGCTACTTACCTGGTCATCACCGAGCTGCCATATTGATTTCTTGACTCTCAATTATGGCACTTCTTGTGTTCAAGTGACTTGCTGGTTTCTGAAGTGCAAATTACGTTACAGTATATTGTTAAGACTGTTACGTTGATTTTCTGCTTTATTTTATCTGAGTGTGTGTGATAGGCTTCAGACTGAATAGTGTCAGGCATCCGCAGATGAAGGAGACTTGTGTGAGACCACCATTGGGGAGTACCTTTCTTGCAGCACATGGCTTACTGCGATGTGATTGTAGCTGTTTTATTCAGTGTTCACTGGGTGCTAAGTAATTGGGCTTGCATTGTCCTCTTAGCACTTGGAATTTAGTCTCCCATGTTTTCCAGTAAAAGAAACCAGAGTTTGCGTTTAGACGGTTTTTACTTGCTCCAGGTCACATACAGGTGAGTTGAGAATTTGAATTTGTTTATGCCGATCTTAAATCCCATCACTTTTTTCACCAGATTATCCACATCCTTTCTTATGAAAGACGGTGTCTGTATTTTTTGGCTGCTTTAACAGACTTCATTATAACTGTTGTCTTCCAAAGCAGTTAGTACAGTGCTTAGCATAAACATTTAGCAGATGTTTAGGTTGAATGGTGAAGACATGGACCTTTGTTTTGATGGCTTGCTTGCTTAGCCTCTTACTAAAGTGTCTTGATAATGGATCATGTGTGATGCAGCCTGTGCGAGACGCTGACAGTTTTATCTTCCTTCCAGCCACGGTGTCAAACTCCCAGCAGGCTTACCAAGAAGCATTTGAAATCAGCAAGAAAGAAATGCAGCCTACACACCCCATTCGCCTCGGCCTGGCACTGAATTTCTCAGTCTTTTACTATGAGATTCTAAACTCTCCTGAAAAGGCCTGCAGCCTGGCCAAAACGGTGAGGGAAGACCCTTTGCTAGTTCCAGGAGCTTCCTTCTGTGTATGAGCAGTCCTCACTGTCTTAGCTTTCTAAGCATTTTCTAGGGAGTGGGACTTTAGAAAACCAGTGTAGACCTGTTACTTGGTGCTTTGATCTGAATCTATGCTGACTTTGTTTTGCTTTGCTTGGTTACTATTGGGGTCATTGGTAGAACCTTCCAGGTAAGAAGTACGAGTTCTTGTCAGGCTTTGGACATTGTCATCTTTGTTCCAAGATAGAACGCCATGAAGGCGGAGCTCACACTTTGTGCTGTGTTACTGCCTGTGTTCTTTGAGGAGCTCTCTTTCTGGTGCATACTGTTACTTGAATCTTTTTTAATTTGGAAGAGTACCTGAAGTGGATTCTACAACGTGAACCCCGAGACAAGTCAAGCTTAGTAGAGCGAGCTTTCCTGTTCTCCCCTTTGACCTTTGTGTCCAAACCTTTTTATCATTGCTGGTTGGTGTGTGTGTGTGTGTGTGTGTGTGTGTTAGAGAGAGAGAGAGAGAGAGAGAGAGAGAGAGAGAGAGAGAATATATACATTTGAAACAGGTGACAGACAGTTGAGCAGACCAGTTTGCATCCTCTTCAGCAGGAAAGATTGAGCTAGCACAGAGCATCTAGATCTTTGCTAAAAGCTCTTTGTTTTAGGCATTTGATGAAGCCATTGCTGAATTGGATACCCTGAATGAAGAGTCTTACAAAGACAGCACCCTGATCATGCAGCTGCTGAGGGACAATCTCACCGTAAGTACCTCAGGAGAGCGGATACCTGCTTAGCTCATTGTTACCCAGGATTTACAACGGCTCTGCACTCTGTTAAGTGCAGTTACCCATATCTTAATGCTGTACTTTATGCCTTTTAGTCATCACTGTCCATGGTAAGAGGGAATTTTGAATAGTTGAGTGGGGGCTGGGAACGTGGCTCGGTGTTTCTCAGGCTGTCTTCCAGAGGAGCCTCACCCTCACATACAGCCCACAGCTGTCTGTAACATCAGCTCTAAGGATGTAGTGCCCCCTTATGGCTTCCTAGGCCACTAGACATACAAAAGGCAGACAGACAGACCTGCAGGCAAACACCCATACATGAAAAACATTTTAGTTTTTTTCAGAATGGTAGTTAAGTAAGGAAAAATATACTGGGCCACCTCTTGAAGGAAACTTCTGATGGCCTTAATTTTATTACAGCTTTGTGTTTCTTTCTCTTTTGCAGCTGTGGACGTCAGAAAACCAGGGGGATGAAGGAGATGCTGGAGAGGGAGAGAACTAATGTCTGCTGTGCTCTGTGATCTGTTTGGTGTCACTTTGTATCCTCCACATTATGTCCCTTTGTGCGATAAACAAAAACAAAAAAATCGAATGTGGACTTTCGATTTTTCACAGCCTAAGCCTTGCAAAAATGGTCCCTGGGATGAACAGCTGGTATTTGTATCTAAAACTCAGGCTGGTCCCTTAAATGCCATGGTATTTTGAAGTCTTGATTTTGATCAGCATTGACAAGGATTACTGTGTTTAATTCTTACAAACTGAACACTGTGATTATGGGGTTTTATAACTTAGCAGAGCTCTTTCTGGTAGGAAAAATAGACCTGAATTATGTGTAACTTTTTGGAAAGTTTAATCTGATATCAAAATTCTCACTGAAATACAATTCTGTTGTAAAGTTGTACAGAAAGTTATAGACATTCTGTTGTGATGCTGGGACTTGAGTGAGATGCTTACTTACCATTGACATCCTGAGTTTGGTAACTCATGGTAATTCTGCCTGTGGTTGAGGGCTTATTGACCCTTGATCATTTTGGTCTGTCGCCACTCAAAAGTTCATGACCACAAATATCTGCAGTGTTTTCCGAGGAAACTCAAAACCTGAAAGTGAACTTCTTTGGCTGATAATCGGCTGTGACACCACAAAAATGTCCTGTGCTCATACCACATGTGTGACTAAACCCCTGTACTGTAGCAGTGTGTTCCTGGTTAGCAACGTATGAAAACAGGGCTGTTACCCCCTTGCTAAAGGAGAGGGGGAAACATAGAGAAAGTAGTGTATCTTACAAATGGCCATCCCAGTTTTCTGGATGATTCTGGGAGGCGCACCCCCCCTCCCTCCCTCCTTCTCTCCTCTTTCTCTCCTCTCCTCTTCTCCTCCTCCTCCTCCTCCTTCTTCTTCTTCTTCTTCCTTCTTCTTCTTCTTCTTCTTCTTCTTCTTCTTCTTCTTCTTCTTCTTCTTCTTCTTCTTCTTCTTCTTCTTCTCTCTCTCTCTCTCTCTCTCTCTCTCTCTCTCTCTCTCTCTCTCTCTCTCTCTCTCTCTCCCCCCTGAGGAACACCCATGGTCTTGGGGTTCTTCCTAGCTTGGAGGGTGGAAGCTTTGAAATTCAACATTCTTTCTGCCCTGTTCTTCTGACTGTTGACTTTTTTCCTTTTTAAATTTACAGCTTTCTGCTTCCTTGGGTGGTTTTCTTTGGAAGCCTTTATTAGTCAATACTGTATGAGCAGGGCAGGGTGTTGAGTGCGTGATGAGCAAGCTTTGCTTTAAGGCCTTGAGAAAGAAGACCTTCCAGCACCACTGCCCAGCCTTCCTCCAGTTCTCAGCACAGTTCTTCATAGTGTTACCCAAATCAAAAAAAAAAAAAAAAAAGTATTTTTAAGTCTCAATGATTTCCCCCTGCCCATGATTGCACCCAGCCCTGACAATGCTTGTTAGTGCCTGTCACCAGACCCCTGTCACCAGACTCCAGTGTACTCATCCAGCTCTGTTCTCAGACACGTCTCAACAAGACCTTAGAACACAGGGATGTTGCATGGACACTACAGTAGAGAGAACCATGAACAGCCAGGCCTTCAGTCTCACAGTCTCACCCCTCCACCTTGACATTCCATGTAGCCATAGCTGTAGAGTTCATCTGTTTGTCCATCTGCTGAAATACGAAAAGAATTCATGCACTGATTTAAACCAAAAAAAAAAAAAAAAAAAACCCACAAAAAAATCTCTTTTTAGCTGAACAAAAAATGTGCAGTTAATATTTGGCGCTTGACAACGCAGTAGTGCGTGTGGAACCAAGCCTGTCTGTATATCTGGTAGCTCTTTGCTCTGTTCTCTTTCCTTACCAGTATTCTGCCTAATGTTTGCTTCTGTGGTGGTTATATTTGCCTAGCAAGCACACCCGTGGTTGTGAAAATAGGATAGCAAAAAGAAAAAGAAACCCCCAGTTACTGATGTGCTAGATCCGTGTATGTCTTTTAAACATTCTAGTTTCACCTTACACAGAGTAATCAGGAAAATGTAAAAACTCAAAAGTGAAATAAAACATTTTATCAGTTAGTTGCCTGTGGATTGATGTCTCACTACCATCTGTCGTGCTCAGGACCATTCCGATCCCATCTGTTTTGGGCCTTTTCTCCAAAGAGTAAATGGTTTTACTTCACCCTTTAGAACCAGCAGTAGAGATGTCTTAGGCAGCTGTCTCTGTTACGTTGGATGTGATCATTGCCGGCTTGGACCAGAGCAGCCATGATCACCTATGCAAGACCTTGAGGGGGTGGGGCGTATTCCACACGATTTCATGAGCACTTTGGATAGTCACAGATGGCAGCATTGCTAGTGGCAAAGCCACTCTTAGGTGCAGGGGACCTGCCAATGATGCAGCTGCCTTAGAACCTGCCATGCTCCCTCCTGTCAGTAACCCAATAAAACTCAACTGGTTTGCCAAACTGGACTTGGATGGAATCCTTTCTTCAGTCTCTTATCTTCCCTATCTGGAGTGAATAGATGTGTCTCTGTATCTCCCTAGGAAAAAACCCTGTGATTCTCCATTCACCAAAACCAAAGATGAGTCTGCAAGGAGCAGTTAATGGCCCCAGCTATAGGTGATAAGACATACAACTGAGCCAAGGGTCAGGGAAACCCCAAAGTGGGTGTCTGCCTCTGTAATAGGGTCTTCCAGGTAAGTGATGCACTCCCTCCCCTCAAGCAGCTGGTGGACAAGAAAGTATGTTACAGTCTCAGAAGGTATTTGTGGGTCAGGATTGTAAGCAGGCAGTAGTGGCAGTTGCATGGCCCATGCTGTAGGTAAAAGGACATTTGGCTGAGGCCACGCTGCTGGCCCAGGATTTCCCTTTGTAAAGGAGGAATTAATAGTGGGAAGCATGGATGTTACCTGCTGTTTGCAGCTGTGTGTTAAGTGGGAGAAAGGGAGGGATGAGGTGGAGGGATTGTTATACAGCTGATTTAGTAAGTACACATTGAATGTGTTCTTCCTGGGATCCAAAAACATGGAAACCTGTAGGAAGAGTTGGTAGTACAGAGGAAGGGAAGGTCCATGGTTCAACATGCAGAGGTGGCCTTTGTGACAGCCCTGAAAGGAAAATGATGCTCAGATTATTCCACCTCAGAACAACCTGAGTGGGGAAAGCCTGAGATGGCTTCATGGGTGAAAACAAAATATGTACCTGCTGCCAAGCCAGAGGACCCGAGTTTGATTCCCAGGACCCACATAGAGGAAAGTAGGGAAGATGTCCTCTGACCACACATGCACCTTGGTGTGCATATTACCTTCCACCCCACCCCCCAAAGAAGATTAAGTTTGTCTTACAAGACTGGAGCATAGGGCAAGTTGGGGTAGAAATATAGATGTCATGAAAATGGAGATCACCCCTTCTTTCTTTAGAAAAAGGCTGTTGTCTGAGACAACAGGGAAATGTCCCTTGTAGACTGTTGGCTCATGTGGACTATTAGGGACACTTTGTTATTTCTTGAGGTTGCCACAAATATTTGGACCTGGAAAGCATTGAAAATGGCAGGCATTGGGGCTGGAGAGGCTCGGGTAAGGGTTACTGGCTGGTCTTCAGAGGACCCACGTTGAATTCCCTGATCATTGATGCCTGTAACTCAGTTCCAGGGGAGCTGTTTTCTTCTGGCCTCTACAGAGACCAGGCATGCACACAACTCACAGAGATTCATACAGGCAAAACACATACACACACAAAGGAAGAAAAAGAAAAATATAGCAGTCTATAGGGGCTTGGAGAGACAGCTCAGGGCTCAAGAGCACTGCCTGATCTTCCGGAGGACCCAGGTTCAATTCCCAGCACCCACATGGCAGCTCACAACTATAACTCCAGTTCCAGAGGATCTAACACCCTCACACCAATACATATAAAATTAAAATGAAAACAAAATGGTTTTCTTGGAAAAGGGCATTACTGAAAACTTGTTGCAGAGGAATTGATTGGTGCACAATTCACCACCTTGATCAGTTGACAAGAGAGAAGCTAGTTTAGCAGTGACCCCAGGACTGGTGTGGCCTTTAGTGGGTTTGCTGATAGAAGTGGGACGTGACCTGTATGACAGGAGAGGTCGTCAGGTCTGATGAAGAGTAGCACGCACATAGAGTAAATGTTAAGACACCTGAGAGGTTTGGGGGAAAGGGAAACCCAAGGATGGCTTTTGGTCATTGCTTAATAGGCAAATGAAGGATTTGCACTGAGCTGGGGGTGACAGGAAACTAAATTTGGTGCTTTTGAGTTTCTCACACAGTGGTTCTCAAGCTGTGGGTCTGAGGGATGAATGACCCTTTCACAGGGGTTGCAGATCAGACATTTATGTTATGATTCGTAACAGTAACAACTACAGTTAGGAGTAGCAATGAAATAATTTTATGGTTGGGGATCAGCACAGCATGAGCTGTTTAAAGGACTGCAGTGATAGGAAAGTTGGGAGCCACTGCTCTCAAACCCTGTGTCAGCTCATTCACGGGGTATATGGTGGCAGCGAGGGGATTGGGGTTGCCGTGGAAGAGGTTTCAGTGATTTCCGACTGCACCCCATTTTGGAAGAAGGTCTGAACCACCTCAGCCCTCCTTCAGAAGTGGCCAAGATTTAAATGAGGAACATAACAGAGAATGGCAGCTTTATCTGCCCTTCATTAATGTGGTAGGTTCTGGAGCTAAATGTACCTCAGCAACCTCAAAGGTGCCAAGAACAGCGAGCAGCGGTGGATGGGGAGATTGAGAGAATGGTACAGGTAGTCAGTTTGTCATGTGGGTGGATAATCATCTGCCCTGGGCTTCTGTGCACTTCTCCCCAGATAATAGATGGGCTGCTGGAGCACACTCCGCATACCACTTGGGAAAGTTCCCGTTGGATGTGAATTTAAAGCAGGCCTGCCTGTTGTTTAACCTCCTGCCACAGGCAAGAGATACCAACAATGGGCTGCCCGGGGATGTGGGACAAAACTACAGACACCATGAAGAATTTTTTTTTTTTTAAAAAGGGTTGATCATACACTTGGCCCCAAACCCTTTCGAGAGCCTAGTGTGTGTCCAGTAAAACCAGATGGAGGCCAGGCATGAAGGAAGGTAGATCCCTGCACATTTGAGACCATCCTAGTCTACATAGTGAGCTCCAGAACTACAGAGAGAGAGACTCCGGAGAGATACAGACACAGAGACAGAGATACGGAGAAGGAGGGAGACAGGCAGTCGCAATAGCAGCTGTATGCATTGAGCCATTGAGGTGGCTCAATTGGTGGGGGCTCCTGCTGCCAGGCCTGAGGATCTGAGTTTGATCTACAAGGGCCACATGCTGGAAGGAGAAAACCAACTTCCACATGTCCTTTGACTTGTACATACATACCATTGTGCACACAACACATGCATGGGTGTGCATACACAGAATGAATAAATTAACAAATGAATGTATGTGCTACAGCAAAAGAGCCCAACAGTTCACGGAGAATGGCTGAATTATAGACAGCTAAATAGAATACTGCTACCCTGCCCATGCTATACCCAACATCGCTCTTTTGCCAGTGGAAGTAGTGAGCTCTCCCCTCACCAATGCTTACACAACTGCCCTAGCTGCTGGATGGTCAGACCAACTCTTACTCAGCAGGAACAACCTCTGAAGTGCTTCCTCAAGGTTTTCTCTATAGCCCCATTGTCATGGGATTGTTAGCCAATAGGCAAGGCAGGAACCTTCAAGGTATGGGATTCCCCATCACTGTAACTTCAAAATGTTGATGATATGTTAAAACTTCATAGTGCAACCTGAATATGTCCAGATGCATTGCTATCCATTGCTTTAATCTTACACATGCATTTCATCATCTTAAACTGAGTGTTCTAAGGAGAATACTTTACCTGAGTGTACTTAGGAGGGAGCCACCTACTCCAGTATATATACAGTCTTGTATAAAAACCCCCATACTTACTTCATCCAAAGAGGGCATTGCTTTAGAAACAAATCACTCTGCTACAAGGCAATTGATTTTTGGGGGATGGGGGGAGCTTTTCTCATCAGTATGCAAACCCATCCTGTTTAGTTACGGAATAATAGTCCAGGACCTCGCCTATACTGTCTGCCCTCTGTAAGACAATTTCATTAAACAGATGATATGATCACCTCAGGGTTTTAGATTTAGAAACACACCTTGAAGATGAAGGGAAGAATGGGAAGTTATTTATTCCACACGGTGTGAGAGCCAGCTGAGAAATTCTTAAGAATTTTATGGTTGGGTAAGACATGTATGATTTCTAACAAGGGTATGGATCAAATTCTGCAGTATGACTGCTACGTTCATGAACTCCCAGCAGCTGTGGTTGCCGGCACAATTACTGGCTGAGGAGGGGAGGGGAGGGGAGGGGAGGGAGAGGAGGGAGGGGAAGGGAGGGGAGGAGAGTCAGTGTTTGTTCGGGGTGTGGCCCCTGGAAAGTTGACTGTGCTCCAGTAGATGGCTCCACACTCATGCATATATGGGCACCACTATTGAAATCAGCGGGCTATTAAAAAAAAAAAAAAAAAAAAAAAAAAAAAAGACAAGTCAGGAGGAAACATGGAAGGGAGGTTTGGAGGAAGTTGGAGAGGGGAGAGAAGATGGACATGATTAAAATATGTGTATGAAATCCTCAATAAAAAAAGAAGGAGCTGGAAAGATGGCTCAGTGGTGAGTACATGCTGCTCTTGCAGAGGGCCTAAATTTGTTCCCAGAACCTACATTGGTAGCTCACAACCTCCTGTAACAACCCCAGCTCCATGGAGGACCAACACCTCTGACCTCCACGGGTGTATGCACTCATGCGCAAATAACCCACACACATATATATCATTTTAAAAATAATCTTAAAGTGGGGTGGTAGTGGCACATGCTTTTAATTCCAGCACTATGGAGGGAGAGGCAGAAGGATCTCTGAGTTCGAGGCCAGCCTGGTCTTCAGAGTGAGTTCCAGGACAAATGAGGCTACATAAAGAAACCCTGTCTTGAAAAAAAACAAACCAAACCAAAATCTTAAAATAATAGTTTTTTTTTTTAAATCTATAATAGCTTGTGCTTAAGAATGTAGAACAGGATCTGGAGAGATGGCTCAGCATTTAAGAGGACTGACTGCTCTTCCTGAGGTCCTGAGGTCCTGAGTTCAGTTCCCAACAAGCACATAGTGGCTCACAACCATCTGTAATAGGGTCTAATGCACTCTTCTGGTGTGTCTGAAGATAGCTACAGTGTACTCATATAAATAAAAATAAATCTTTTTAAAAAAGAATGTAGAACAGACCTAAGTGTTAGGGGTCTCCTGGGTAATGGTGCATTTTTATTTTATTTGTATCCATTAAGATTTCTTTTTATTTCAAGTGTATGAATATTTTGCCCGAATGCATGAATTACATCATGAGCACACAGTACCCATGTCTCCACCTCCTCAGGGATTAAGGTCACAGGACCCCCTCACCATCACACTTAGCTTTTATATGGGCATTAGGGTCCTCATGCTTGCATGGAGGCTTCTACCCATTGGGCCATCTTCTCAGTCTCAAAACTCTTTAAAAACCTCGAAACAGGGTGGTTGAGTATACAAATTCTCTAGTTCGTATTCAAACCACACAAAGCCTTCTCCTTTAATCACTTCCAAGAGGGAGTTGTCCCCATTTTCTATAGAGAGAAAATGAATGACCTGATATCCGAACCTGCACTCTGCCTCTTCTGAAGGACGCCATCACGATCTGCCTTGGCTGCCATGCCCCAGACCTCTGACCTTCCTCCGAGGCAAGGTGGGAGATGCCAGCCACCTGTGCCTTTCTCTGCCTGAGGACTCCCAGGTGGTGGGGCTGGGCACTGGGATTGGCTTGCAATCGTGGTAAAGGCAAGGGGCCAGCGCAGGCAAACAAGACGACTGGCAGAGCCCTGCTACAGCCACCACACAATTGCCAGGCCCCATCACCCTGAGAGTTGGGGCTGCTTGCTGGCCCGCTTCTGGATACCCTGCACACCATGGACACCGGTGGCCAGGGCTGCTCACTCTCCTCACTCTATGTGGGCGATCTGCACCCCGACGTGACTGAAGCTATGCTCTATGAGATATTCTCCCCCATTGGCAATATTCTTTCCATCCGTGTGTGTCGGGACGTGGCCACCCGGCGCTCTCTGGGCTATGCCTACGTCAACTTCCAGCAGCCTGCTGACGGTGAGCCTTGGAGAAGAGAAAACTTTGCTTTTAACATTCTTGGGCCAAATACTTGCCTTTTGATAACTACCATTCTGAACTGGAAAGTTTTCTTTCAAGTGAACTTCTATTAGCTCAGTAATAGTGATTGTCTATTTATCTTTTGGGTAGAAATGGGCCTGTAGCTAATTTTGGATATTTTATATTACAGATCATAGCCAGGGAAGATTGGGCAGCCTGTGTTTCCATCTTCTGTATCATAGTTAGGGAAAATGAGGCCCAGAGACAGAGAGTTGGAAGGTAGGCATGCAGTCACTGAAGGGAGAATTAGCTATTACTTCTGGGCCTGCTGGTTGTTGCTGAGTGACTCTGGGATTAAGCAGAGCTGGGTTAGGAATCCAGGATCTGTGTGACATCAGGCAAGTGGCTCAACCACTCTGAGCTCAGTTGGTTGTGTGGAAGGAAACTAGGGTTCTGCCTCCCTTCCAAGTGGTTATCTATGACATTGACAGCACCTGGGAGGAAGCTGCCCAAAGCCTCGCAGGTGGGGACCGGGGAGGAGGCCTTGGGTTCCTGCCCTCCAGTGTAGCCTGACATGAGGCCTACGCCAGGTGCCTCACCTTTCTGATTCCGGAAGAGCTGCCTCCTGTAGGCTTTGTGAGCCACTGTCAGGGTGAAAGCATTGATTGGTAATTGTCAGCCGAGCGTGCCTGGTCTTCTGCTGAAAACACAGGACAAAGGTTAAGAACCATGGTTTTGCTGAGGCTATGCCACTGGGCAGGACCACTCTTGGTGAGAGGTCAAGGCTCAGCTCGTTTCTCTGTATCATGAAGAACAGGAAACCAGAGTGTGAAGTACCATTAGGGACACCGGATATACTCTCAAGTGACAGTGTATGAACCATGCCAGAGATGTATGTAACTAAGAATTGTCCTCCCCCAGCTACTGAGGACGCCATGGCAAGAATATGAATTTGAGGCCAGTATGGGCTACATAGCAAGATCCTGTCTCAAAATGAGTTCAGGCCTCCTGTGTGAGTTAGGGGGTTCCCTGAATCCAGGATGTTCCTGCCCTCCGCTACACCCCACTTCTGCCTATGCCTTTCTGCAAAGCTCCTGACTGAAACAGGACCTGACCATCAGGGCCCAGTCCATAGATGGGAGATCTGAACTGTGGAGATCCTGACTGGGTCTGTTAGCAATGGATGAGAAAGTACAGGCTTCTGTGGCCTGCCTCACTGCATCCTGTTTGCCTCTTTTGTGCCTCTGAAGCTAGCAGGGTCCTCGAAGCAGGCAGCACATTATCTGCAAGGAATAGGCTGTCCAGGTAGAAGGGTGCTGGGCGGAGACCTCTGGTTCTGCACGTGCCTCCATTTACCAAACACCTATTGCCTGCATCATGTAGAAACCAAGTACCGCTCACTGCATGTTTTACTTATCGACTGCTTGACAGCCCGGCAGTAGGTGACACTGCCTCATTTAGGTGTAGGAAGAAAGGTGCTGTCACCATCTCCTCACTTCACAGGTGGGGATGAGGGTCTGGTGAGGAAGGTTCTCTTTCCCTTCCAATACATGCTCACCCACACAATGTGTGTCCAAGGCTGGAAGAGCCTGGCTCTGCCTTTTGCAAGCTTCAGCTTCCCCATCCGTATGATAGGGATCCATGCTACTTGCTGCGAGTTGCTCTTTCTGCAATGCGTGAAGAGTACCATGTACAATTCCCTCAGCTTAATCCACTAGTCTCCCAGGCTCAAGTGAGACCCAGACTATGGCTTTCCTTTTTTTTTTTTTTTTTTTTTTTTTGATCCTAAAAGGACTTGAAGATTTAGGGTCTCAAGTGTCACCTGACTTGCCCCTTTTTCTCCTTGCCTCCTCTCCAGCGGAACGGGCACTGGACACAATGAACTTTGAGATGCTCAAAGGCCAGCCCATCCGAATCATGTGGTCCCATCGAGACCCAGGCCTTCGAAAGTCTGGGATGGGCAACATCTTTATCAAAAACTTGGAGAATTCCATTGACAACAAGGCTCTGTATGACACCTTCTCCACCTTTGGAAGCATCCTCTCTTCTAAGGTGGGTGTGCCTCCTCTGGGAAAGTCAGTTGGTGTCACCAAATACCTTTGTGGTAGAGGGATGCCAGCCAGCACCTCACTTCATGGCCTTTGGCACATAGCCAGTAGCTATTCCTGGTTTTATCTTCTCAGAACTGTTAGAGGTCACCTTTGCATCCAATAGCCAGTTCATGGTGTGTAATCACCCTACCTCTTGGCTGTCAGCAATACTGTTTTCTTAGTTTATAATTCTGAAATGGTGACTTGGGTTGAGCTCAGTTGGACAGCATTTCTGGCCTTGACTGGGTTCCCTTACCTGAGCCTGACGGCCCATGTGGGCCTGGCGAGCTGTCGTTTAAAACATCTGGGATTTCCTCCGTGTGGTCTTCTATGCCCCTGCAGGCTAGCCCAGGTCTTTCTCACAGCTGTGGCACTTCTGAGAAGATGGAGAGAAGTTCACCAGGCTACCTGAAACTTCAGCTCAGAATCAGGGTCCCTTTACCCCTACTGTTTTCTACAGGCCAAAACCAGTCACAGACCAATGCACACACATTCAAGTGAGGGGGTAGTTAACTACAAAAATGGCAAAACAGAATTAAGTGTATGGTTGCAACAAAGCTATTAATTGGAGACATTGAAGCAATCAGCAGATAGATTTTGCTTCTTGGTGCTGGAGATGGAACCCCCATCTACCACTGAACTTCAGGCCCAGCCCCTATCACATCTTGTTTTTAAGGTATTTCTTATATTAGACCTTAAAGTCCATTTTATTCTTAGCCACTGCTTGTCTCCGAGTCTTTCTTTGTACTCAGTTTTCTGCATCCATGGACACATTGAGTTTTTTCCCATTGTGTCATGCGGTAAATACTGAATGGATTATTATGGTTTGAGAAGGGTTCTCATTAGATCTCCAACCTTATATAGGAGGATGCTCAGGACTAGGCGCCTAACAGTAGGTCCGCGTCTGCTTAGTAGAGGGCTTATGTCTGGGGGTTGTGCCCTGGATGTCATTGAGGATGGCCAGTCAGGTTTCTAGAGAGGCAAAGGCAGAGGTACCATGATCTCTGGGTTTGAGTCTTTCCTAAGCACTGGTGTGAGCCTGCTACAGTCCGTCAGCTCTGAGCTGGGTACTTTGACCTTCCCTGTAGATAGAGCCTGTCTCTGCTACTCAATGGAGTAGACTGACACCTGAGGTGTATACTGTACTGAGAGAAACAGCAGCTCCTTGCTCTGAGGATCAGTGGAAGGAAGAAGCTTAGTTGTGGAATACGATGTTCTTGCATGTTGCGAGCAACTCAGCATGGTTGGTTGTTGGTGTTTGTAGCCTCTCTGGATTCCTCCCTCCCTAGTACTCTTTAAGACGTCCCCTAGGAGGATTCCTGACTTTTGCTTGAGGCCACAGAGGTTTGAAGCTGTAAGATTGCTTGTCTGCAGTTCAATGTCATAGATGGATGGAGGGGAGGGGTAACATTAAAAACTTTGGGTTTGATTTTGTGGGTTTTGTTGTTGTTGTTATTTGGGGTTTTCTTTGTTGTCATCATAATGTTTTTTGAGACAAGGTCTTACATAGTATTCTGTCTAGCCTTGAGTTACTATGGCTACTATGTAGATCAGCCACCCTCAAACTCAAAGCAGTCCTCCTGCCTCCGTCTTCTGGAGTGCTGGGATTACTGCTGTGCACCACCATGACTGGCTTTAGTCATTGAACTAGTAGGTTTGCCACATTAACTGAAGTAAATTGATCAGGGGAAGTCTATCCCCCTTCTTCAGGCCTTGAGTCCTCTGGGCCACTGAAGACTGCATAGCAAGCTTTGTGTGGCACAGGCAAGAAGTCCTTGTAGGCCTAAGGAACCCCTGTTGTGGGCGTGGTTAGAAACAAGGCTTACCATGCGGTCCTACCTCCACTCCTTGGCTTGGCTGGAGTTGGTAGGAGTTGTGGGAATAACTGGGAATTGGGCTCAGGGAGAAGACTGAGTTCTAATGGAGTCAGGGGTCCAGAAAAGGGGGAGCTATTAGTCCAGTCTGGAAAGACTTCTGTGGCACTTTGGGAGAACACACACATGATCAGAGTCGGGCCACCTAAGTGCAAAGCCAGCCCTGTAGCAGCAAGGCAACATAGTATGTTGGGCCAGAAAGAGGATACTCAAGGCCAATGTCCTGAGTTCAAATGCTTTCGCTTCCTAGCTGCACTGTCTGGCAGTTCATTACTACTCTGGCTTCCTCTAAAAGGGGCAGTGGTAGAACTCCCTTCATAGGTGTGCGGAGGTGACCGAGTTACATGTGCCATCTCTAACAAGGTACCTGGGACATGAAGCATCTAAATGAACATGCAATAATCTTGAAATTGCTACTGAATGGTTGATCTTGGACCAGTCATTTATTCTAATTTTCCCTGGGTCTCAGAAGTTAAGAATTCCTTGGGGGTTGGGGGGCGGGGGTGCTGGAGAGATGGCTCAGCGGGTTAAGAGTACTGACTGCTCTTTCAGAGGTCCTGAGTTCAATTCCCAGAAACCACATGGTGGCTCACAACCATCTGTAATGGGATCTGATGTTCTCTTCTGGTGGGTCTGAAGGCTGCAACAGTGTACTCACATAAAAAAAAAAAAACAAAAAAAAAACAAAAAAAAAAAAAACAACAAAAAAAAACCGGGGGCTGGAGACATGGCTCAATGGTTGAGAGCACTGACTGCTCTTCCAAAGGTCATGAGTTCAATTCCCAGCAACCACATGGTGGCTCACAACCATCTATAATTGGATCTGATGCCCTCTTCTGGTGTTTCAAGGGCAGTGTGCTTATATGCATTAAATAAATAAATCTAAAAAATAAAAATAAAAACCAAAGAATTCCTTGGGAAGGTATATATCTTTAGCTGGTGATAGACCCAGATTTGGTGGGGAGGGCAGTTGACATGGCTAGTTCTGAAAGGGGTGATCTTGAACTGAAAGTGGAAAGACTCTGCTTGGGGGTAGAGCCAAGGCGGAGTGTGTAATGGGTATGAGGCTGGGAATTGTATTTATGTACACTCGTTTGTGACTGCTTGTCTCTATGTGCTGTGTGTGTGTGTGTGTGTGTGTGTGTGTGTGTCTGTTTCAAAACGTACTATTTGCAGATCCCATTTTAATCCAAATGGGCATGCTTTGGGCCTGCCCCCTAGTTATACACTTCAGGTAACTGTAAGCCACATAGTCTACCACATACTCTTGTAGACCAGGCAACTGTTCTACAGCCTCTCTAACCAGCCTCCCTGTGATGTTCACAGTATCACAGTATCTTCAGTTCGCTGTCAGAATCAGGGGACAGCTGCAGGATTGAAGTCCTAAGTCTAATCCTAAATCTTCCGTAGGCTGTCACCTCAAGCAAGTGGATTGGCCTTTCTAAACTTCCGTTTCCCAATTCTAAGCTGGAGCTGTTGTGAGGTTAGGTCTCAGTCTTCCCCCAACCCGGGGATAAAACCCCAAGTCTGAGCCCCATCCCCAGCCTCCACGTGATTGTCTTTTATGCTCATCCATGAACATTCATGTACTGTCCTTACCCCTTTGTCCTCTTTCTCTCCCTGAAGTCCCCGCTGTCCTTCCTCCCTGTGACCCAGGTAGTATATAATGAACATGGATCACGGGGCTTTGGCTTTGTGCACTTTGAGACCCATGAGGCTGCCCAGAAGGCCATCAACACCATGAACGGGATGCTACTGAATGACCAGAAAGTGTGAGTCCCTGGGCCTGGGGGAGGGTAGAGGCTAAGAGGGCGGAGCTGTGAGATCAGGGGTGTTGCTTCTGTGACTGTCTAGTGGGCACCAGGTGCTGCTGTGCAGAGATCTTCCTTGGCCTGTAACCTCAGGTGAGTTGCTCAGCCTCTCAGGGACTCTTTCCTTGGGTAAAATTGGAGTTGACAGATGTCTAAGAACTATTCCAAGCAAGATTCTAGAGGCTGAGATTCTAGAGGGAATAGTTAATGGTCAAATCATTGATGGATGGGCTTGCTGACTTCCTCTGTTATTCAGACTGTACAGCTGTAGACTCTTTCCTTGAGCTTGTGAGCTGCTATTCCGTGGGACCTGGGGGCAGATGGGAAAGCAGTCACATGTTTTGTCTGCCCAGGTTTAGAATCACCCCATTTCACAGATGGGAAAATTGTGCTGCAAATCTGTAAAGAACCTGCCTTGGGCTGGCACATTTGGAATCTGCCTATCTGATGGCTCTGCCACATGGCCACGTGCTGTTCGAGGGAAGGCAACTTTTTTGTTTTGTGTTTATCTTTTTGAGACAGGAGTAAAAGGAATTACGAATTCTAGCTAGCCCATATGAAAGACACACGATCCAGGTATTTTATTTACAAGCTATAAGCCTAGATTGGGCGGGTTTTGAAGCTGTTCTAACTTACATTGGAGGCATATGTCCCTTGTGACCTGCAGTTTCTTCTGTCCACGTGATCATGGTCCATCTCCTCTCATGGTGGCTTCCTCCTCTCGCTTTCTTCTTCTTTTCTCTACCTGTGACCCTCAGTCAGGTAACTGAAAACCTGCCTAGCTCTATCTCTGCCTAATCACAGGCTTTAGCCTTTTGTTGAGCAGTTCACTCGGGGAACAAGGTTACATAGCATCACTTGGTGTATGTGTGGATGTCCTCATCAGGGGCAGCCAGATTTGGGGGGCCATTATTTAGCATTTGAATACACAGCAGCAGCAGACCAACCCCTGGCAGATGGGGTCTCATACTACGTAGCTGGGATGATCTTGAATGCCTCATCGTCCTGCCTCCACCTCCCAAGTACTAAAATTACCTGTGTGAACTACTAGCCTTGCCTGAGTTGCCAGAGACACTGGGTTCTTTGATCTGGAGTTTCTCTGGCTCCTGTCTCTGCTTATATAGCTTTGTCCTGAGGTCTCCTGGACTCACAGATGTCACTAGCAAACACTTCTCTGTGTTGATGCTTGGTGTTCAACTCTTGGTGTCTGCTCCAACTCACTTATGACACACGTTCTCCGTAAACTGCCTGCCTTTCATATACCTGGTCTTTGTTTGTTAATCAAGGATTCTTTTCGGCCAAGTGTGGTAGGATGTTCCTATAGTCCCAGCTACTTGGGAAGCTGAGGCAGAAGAATGACTTGAGTTCAGGAGTTTCAGGGAATCCTGGACAACATAGTAAAATCCTCTTCTCCCGCCTCGTCAGGAATGATTCTTAGATGTGTTTGTGTGAACTTGAATATTCTAGGTTTTTCCTTTCCTTTTTAGCTTTTTAGCTATGCTTGGGATTGAACTAGGAGCTCACACATTCTAGACAAGCTAGACAAGTGATGTCAGTCTATTTCCCTTTAACCACCAGTGACCCTGACACCGACCATGTCTGAAAAGCTCGCCTTGTTTCTCTGGAAGTCTCCAAACTTGTTAGATGGATAAACAAAGCCCCATGATGTGAATTGGACCCCAGGTTTACAGGAATAAGCCCTAAGGCACGGAGAGCTTCAGTAGCTGTCTTCGGATTCCACAGCTAAGCAACTGTTAATGAGATCCGGCTTGTGTCTGATTCCAGATCCATGCTCTCCGTTCTTGTGCCCTCAGGTACAAGAGAATTTATTCTGTGTGACTGTGTCACTAGAATAAAGTCCTTGTAACCTCATGTGAGGGTTGAGGTCTGGAATATTGATTCTTGACTATTGAAAACAACTAGCTTTGGACACATTCAGTCCATAGAGTATGGTCATTCCAGGGCTCCTAACAGCAGACAGGAAACTGAAGGATAGCAATTGGTCCAAGTGACCTAGGGTTGCCGGGTGGGCCCTGACTGGGATGGAGGGACGATGAACCTGGTGGTTTCTATTCTGTTGATGTGTCCACAGCTTTGTAGGTCATTTCAAGTCTCGACAGAAGCGAGAGGCAGAGCTGGGAGCTCGGGCCCTAGGGTTCACCAACATCTATGTGAAGAACCTGCATGTGGACATGGATGAGCAGGGCCTTCAGGACCTCTTCTCTGAGTTTGGTGGGCAGGCTCCCCAAAGGAGGAGGGGGAACACTATTGCTCTTCTTCCATTCCCAGGTCATGTGGGAAGAGGGCTTCCCCGGGGATTCCTGGGGACATACAGAAGGAAGGGGTCTTTCCCCTGACTCCCTGCTAAGCTGGTTTGGTCCTTCCTAGGAAAGATACAGAGCGTGAAGGTGATGAGAGACAGCAATGGGAAGTCCCGGGGCTTTGGCTTCGTCAACTTTGAGAAGCATGAGGAAGCCCAGAAGGTAGGTGCCTCCATGGTCCTGCTCCAGGAAGGTACCCCAAAGCTAGGCTTGGGAAGCCAGCCGATCAGGACAGGCCTGCCAGGGAAGGGCAAGAAACCCCCACCCCTGCCCCCACCCCCACCCTGACCCCTGCTCCCACCCCTGACAAATGCAAGGATTTGTCTTTATCCTTCCTTGTTGGTTTCTAAGCTTAGAAGTTCAAAGAATTGAACATTTAGGTACGGAAGCTTTCCTCACTGTGTACAAATACTTAGTAATAACTGACGTCTTGGGAAAACAGAGTCCCCCCTCAAATATTTTTCTTCATGCCAGTAAAAGATCCTAACCACCGAGTCAGTGTGCACTTGGGTCTGACATCCACGGCTTTCTGTGGATAAACCGATGGGAAGTCAATTCTTTAAGTGGATGTCCTCTGGCAGAAGATGCAGGATTGTATGCCATGTAACAGGGTCAGGCTTGTTAAGAAAAGAAAACTCTTATGGCTGGAGAGATGGCTCAACAGTTAAGAGCACTTGCTGCCCCTCCAGAGGTCACTGTTCCCAGCACCAACATCAGACGGCTCACAACTGGCTGTAACTCGTGCTCCAGGGATCTGCTACCCACTTCTGGCCCCTCCAACACCTGCCCACAGGCAGCACACTCACACACGGATACATACCATATACATACATTAATTTTTTTACATGTATTGTAATGTAAAAGACTGGGGTGGCTGTGAGATGGCAGAGTGGTTAAGAGCACTGGCTGTGTTTATGGAGGACCCAGGTTCAATTCCTAGCCCCCCCACGGTAGCTCACGACCATCCCTAACTCCATGTCCAGGGAATCTGACTCCCTCTTTTGGCCTCCGTGGGCACCAGGCACACACACGGTACACAGACACAAATGCAAACAGCTATCCACATAAAATAATAAAATAACTTTAAAATTTTTTAAATGATTTAAAAAAAAAAAAGAAGCTGGGTGGTGGTGGCACTCTCGGGAGGCAGAGGCAGGCAGATCTCATTAGTTCAAGGCCAGCCTGGTCTACAAAGTGAGTTCCAGGATAGCCAAGGCTACACAGAGAAATCCTGTCTCAAAAAAAGAAAGAAAGAAAGAAAGAAAGGAAGGAGGAAAGAAAGAAAAAAGAGGAAGAAGAAGGGGGAGGAAAAGGAGGGGAAAGTGAGGAGGAAGAGGAAGGAAGGAAGGAAGGAAGGAAGGAAGGAAAGGAAAGGAAGGAAGAGACAAGAAAAATCAGGATTGAAGTTCAATGTTTCTACAACTACTTATGAAAGCCCTCATGGTTAGCAAAAAGAATTGTTCTGTGATGTAGACTCTGCCACCAAGGATTGCAATAAGACACCAAGTCATCTTGGAAGAACGATGTTCGTTGCTTTGTTCTAATGAGTCCCTTGTGGGGGCAACAGAATACAAGTTTAACCTATTTTGTAATAGATCTAGAGCAGTGTGAAGTTCCGGCAGAACCGGGTAGATGGCGTAGTTATCCCACACACCTCTGCCACGCACAGCCTTTCCCATCCTCAGCGTCCCCAGCAGAGCGGTACATTTGTCACACTGTCGAATCTACTTCGACACACGCAGCGTCATCAACTGGGGGGTGTCTGGTTTACTCTGGGGTTCATTCTTGGGGCTGTTCACTCTCTGGGTTTGGACAAATATCATGTGTACCTACCATTACGGTAGTTTTAGCTCTCTGAAGCCTGTGCTCTTCCAATGCTCTGGGCTCCCACTCCCGCTGAGCTTTCCCCTGGCCACAGTTCCAGCCTCTTCCAGCTAAGCTGTCACCTGGAGAGAGTTAGATGTTAGAGCAAGTGTTAGTTACATCCTTTACTGACGGGCTTCTTTCAATGTCATGTGCATTTAGGTATTTGGAGAGATGGCTCAGCAGTTAAGAGTAAATCCTGTTCCTGCAGGAATCCAAGTTCAGTTCCCTGCAGTTGCAGTAGGAGGCTCACAACCCCCTATAGCTCCAGTTCTCTGGGACCCGATACCCTCCTCTGGCCTCTCTGAGCAAGACTTGCAGACAAGTGTTCATACCAACGCAGATATACACACCTACACATGCATTAAAGTCTCTAAAATTATTATTATTATTATTGGTTTTTTGAGACAGGGTTTCTCTCTGTATATCCCTGGCTGTCCTGGAACTCACTCTGTAGACCAGGCTGGCCTCAAACTCAGAAATCTGCCTGCCTCTGCCTCTGCCTCTGCCTCTGCCTCTGCCTCTGCCTCTGCCTCTGCCTCTGCCTCTGCCTCTGCCTCTGCCTCTGCCTCTGCCTCTGCCTCTGCCTCTGCCTCTGCCTCTGCCTCTGCCTCTGCCTCTGCCTCCTCTGCCTCTGCCTCTGCCTCTGCCTCTGCCTCTGCCTCTGCCTCCTCTGCCTCTGCCTCTGCCTCTGCCTCTGCCTCTGCCTCCTCTGCCTCTGCCTCTGCCTCTGCCTCCTCTGCCTCTGCCTCTGCCTCTGCCTCCTCTGCCTCTGCCTCCTCTGCCTCTGCCTCCTCTGCCTCTGCCTCTGCCTCTGCCTCCTCTGCCTCTGCCTTCTCTGCCTCTGCCTCCTCTGCCTCTGCCTTCTCTGCCTCTGCCTCCTCTGCCTCTCTGCCTCTGCCTCCTCTGCCTCTCTGCCTCTGCCTCCTCTGCCTCTCTGCCTCTGCCTCCTCTGCCTCTCTGCCTCTGCCTCCTCTGCCTCTCTGCCTCTGCCTCCTCTGCCTCCTCTGCCTCTGCCTCCTCTGCCTCCTCTGCCTCTGCCTCCTCTGCCTCTGCCTCCTCTGCCTCTGCCTCTGCCTCCTCTGCCTCTGCCTCCTCTGCCTCTGCCTCCTCTGCCTCTGCCTCCTCTGCCTCTGCCTCCTCTGCCTCTGCCTCTGCCTCTGCCTCTGCCTCTGCCTCTGCCTCTGCCTCTGCCTCTGCCTCTGCCTCTGCCTCTGCCTCTGCCTCTGCCTCTGCCTCTGCCTCTGCCTCTGCCTCTGCCTCTGCCTCTGCCTCTGCCTCTGCCTCTGCCTCTGCCTCCCAAGTACTGGGATTAAAGGCATGTGCCGCCACCACCTGGCACAGGCCATTTCTTTTAAAAGTGGTTGTCCTGTAAGCAACCTTTCCACGGTATTAATTACTCTCAGCTAGGAAGGCAAGCCTAGTTGTAGATGGTCTCCTCCAGCCCAGCAGTCAGGATTGAAGACAGGGCCACATCCAGATGGCTCACCGTGCACTCTTCTCCTCTCCCTCCTCTTCCTCTTCCTCCTCCTCTTCCTCCTCTCCAGGCTGTGGACCACATGAACGGGAAGGAGGTGAGCGGGCAGCTGCTGTATGTGGGCCGGGCCCAGAAGCGGGCAGAACGGCAGAACGAGCTGAAACGCAGGTTTGAACAAATGAAGCAGGAGAAGCAGAACCGGTACCAGGTGAGGCTTCATTGGAGGCTGCAAGGTCTGTGGGGGTGGGGTGGGGGAGGCTGTGCTGAGGGGATGCTCAATATGATTTCTTCCTATCGACACCCTGCTTCTAGAAACATGAATCAGGGCAGGGATTGGATGAGCACTGGGGTAGGCTTCCCTGCCTGGCTTGCGACAGAGGAGAAGTGGCACTTAACTGGACCACAAAGGGCTGGTTGGAATGCTGTCAACTTTAGTCAGAGTATCCTTTATGTGTCCAATACCCACTGCATCCTCCAGTGATGGACAGCAAGAATGCCCTACATATTTCCAAATGCCTCTGGAAGACACCCTACTCTAGGCTGAGAATAATTAGGCCAAACATGCTACATCTAGAAGTTGGAATGTTGCTTAGCCATTAAAGTCACTTTAAGTTGTGGCTCAGTCAGCAAAGTGCTTGCTATGCAAACATGAGAACTTGAGTTTGAGCCCCCAGTAGCCACATAAAAGCTGGTTATAACGGCACACAACTTAGTACAAACGCTGGGAGAGACAGGTGGATCCCTGGGACTTGCTGACCCACCAGCCCAGCCTAACTGGTGATTCTCAACTCCTGGTGAAGAGACCTAGTGTCAAAAAACAGGGAGTGATTGAGGAGGACAACCAAGGTCAACCATGGCTTCTACATGCATGTGCACACACACACACACACACACAGGCATGCACATGTGCATACACACAGATACAGTAATCTGTTTTTAATATTTATTTTATGAGTACGAGTGTTTGCCTAAATGTACATATATCACTGTATATATGCCTGCTACCTGGGGAGGTCAGAAGAGGGCATCAGATTCTCTGGAACCTGAGTCACAGATGGCTGTCAGCCATCATGTGGGCTCTAGAAACTGAATGTAGGTCCTCTCCAAGAGCAGCCGGCGGTCTTGCCTGCTGAGTCATCTCTCCAGCCCCTTGTTTCTGAGATGGAGTCTCACTATATAGTGGTGGTTGGCCTGGAGCTCCCTATGTAGACCAGGCTGGCCATGATCCTCCTGTGTCTCTTTCCAATGTGCTGGGATTACAGTCACGAGTCATCATACACCATTAGTCACAAAGTTAACTGATTAAGTTAGTTATCTACAACTAACTAATTAAAACTAGTTAATTAAAAGTCAGCGTAGATCAGTACACTGTAACTTCTTGGAGATGAGCCCCTCTCAATTTTTTAATTGAAGTTTTAGATTTTATGGAGAATGAACATGGTGTGTATACATGTATTCCATGTGTATACATACTCTTGTGTACATGATAGACAGCTTTATCCCCACTGCAGTGGCCCTGGAGAATGTCTAGAGCCCGCAGGTGTCACATTTGGGAGGTAGGGGACGCTGGCACAGATCCTGTGGTGGGCAGCACAGTCCACACAACAAAGAGCTGGCACAAAAGATTGTGCTGCAGTTTTGACATCTCTAAGATGGGCATTAAAGTCTCCTTATCTTAAGGTCCATGTGTAAAGGGCTTAGGGTGGTGGTCATGCATCATGTAAGATGATATGTCAAGCTGCCAGGTGGCGGAGTTGGCAGCTCTTCTGTACTCGATGGGTAAAGCCGAATTGGCCCGACAGGAGGTCTGCCTCTGGAGAGTCTCAGCCTGCGTAGGTCGGAGACCTCCTTCCATGGTCCTTCTGTGTGAAAGGGGAGGCTAGGGATTGTGCAGGTGTGCAGCAGCAGTTGTGGGCCTTAAAAGCTGTGTGACCTGCAGCACCTGGGGACAGGCAGACCGAGTGGCTGCATGAGGCTGGGCTCTGCACGTGCCTTGTGAGCGTGCCAGACACAGACTGATGCGCCACTTGCGGCAGTCTGGGACTCGAGGGGAAGGGGCTCTGAGCAGGATCCCCTCTTTCAGGGTGTGAACCTTTATGTGAAGAACCTGGACGACTCCATTAACGATGAGAGGCTGAGGGAAGTTTTCTCTACCTATGGAGTGATCACCAGCGCTAAGGTGAGGGTCGATGTACTCCTGGAGGACTCCCAGCCTTCATGCCTCCCCCACCCTCCCAGCCTCTCACCCCTACAGCCCCAGCCTCTCACCCTTGCACACCCAAGACTTTCAACTCTGCATATCCCCAACTTCTCACCCCTGCTTATCCCCGACCTCTCACCCCTGCTCAACCCCTAGCTTCTGACCCCTGCATACTCCAAGCCTCTCACCCCTGCACAACCCCAGCTTTTGACTCCTGTACAACCCTCAGCCTCTTGGTTAGCTTCCAGAGACTTTGGGTTGGGTCCTTCTTTCTCTTTCTGGCTAATACCTTTGGAGATCCATTGGCAGCCTTGTCTGGAATGGATGGGAAAAAAAAGAAACATATAATGTAGCCATAGGGCTGGGCATGAAGTACCATAGCCTTATTTTATTCAATAATTGCTCACAGATACCTACTGTATGCCAGATTCCAGAAATGTATCCTCTGTCTGGGCCTCAGTTTATTCATCTGAAAAATGGGATGACTGGCTGTCACTCATCACCCTTCACTCTTTCTTCCCCATTTGTTGAGTACCAGCTGTGTGCTCAATCTTGTGACTTACCTAAGGTGTGACAAATGACCATCCTCCTCAGCAGTTCCACGACTGTGAAGGAGGTTTAGGGTCCATGTCTCACTCATAAGATGAAAGTGCAGCATGAGTTGTATGGGCCTCAGCCCTGGCTTCTCATCTGGGTCAGACAGGCTGCATGTGGAATTCTGAGGGCATGACTTAAACATTTGACTCTTTGTTTTAATTAAAGTTGTATTACATCTTGTGTATGTGTGTGCATACATACCCCCAGAGCTCAGAGATCAACCTGTTGGGGGTCAGTTCTGTCCTTCCATACTGTATGGGTCCCTTGGGATCTAACTCAAGTCACTGGGCTTGACAGCAGGTACTTTTACCTGCTGAGTCTCCTCTCCCGCCCCGGGGATATTTGACTTTATAAAGCAGCCCAGGTGGTTGTAAAATGGCCCAGGATTTATTCATTTCACGCCAGGCTCTGAGGGAAGCATATGCAAATGAGTAAGACACAGTCCATGCCTTTGAAGGCTTTATGATCTGGTGATATGATCAGATGCATCACTATTGTGAGATAGGAGGCTGGGACTGGGGAGAGCTCTGTTGGTAACATGCTTGCCTTGCTAGCGTGAGGATCTGAGTTCTAGCCTAAGAACATGGGTAAAACTAAAGCCAAGTCTGGTGGTGTGTGCTGTGTGCTATGTGTGGTAGTGCAGTGCTGTGTGCAGTGATGCAGTGCTGTATGTTGTGTGCAGTGGTGCAGTGCACACACCACACACACATCACACACATACACGCCACATACACACAATATACACTATACACACCACACATACACACACCATACATACACATCACATATCTATACACACATATACACCACACACTATACATACACACACCACATACATACCCACACATTGCACACATACACACCACACACTCACACATACACATACACACACATACACACCACACACACACTACATACCACATACATACCCACACATCACAAAATACACACATACACCACACACACATACACATATCACACACATACACACCACACACACACTACATATCACATACATACAAACATATCACACATACACACACACACATGCCACACACCATATACATAACACACACATACACAGGCCACACATTCACACATACATCACACACACACATACAATCACATCACACACATACACACACACATACATACAATCACATCACACACACATACACACACATACATACAATCACATCACACACACACACACACACACACACACACTATGACATCTGGTCCGATGAGCTTGTGGGTCCCTTCTAAGAATATTTTTAAATGCAAAAAATAAAATTCATAGAATTATCAGGAAGCCAGTTGTATTGAAATCTAATTATCCAGCACTTGGGAGGCAGAGGCAGGAGGATTTCTGAGTTCGAGGCCAGCCTGGTCTACAGAGTGAATTCCAGGACAGCCAAGGCTACACAGAGAAACCCTGTCTCGAAAAACCAAAAAAAAAAAAAAAAAAAAAAAATCTAATTATCAAAATACGATAGCAACAGGCCTGTGTGCTGTGTTGTTGATGTCAGAAAGCTAAGGGTCATCACAGCAACATTGACAATAGATAGCGCGTTGTGAACACCGTTAGGATGACATAAAAACACTTGATTTCACAAGCAAGTCCCAGGCATGGCTGATACTGTTATGCGTCCTTTCTGTTGCACATTCCTGTAATGGAAGGAAATAAAGACGCCTTTGGACAAGCCCACCAGTGCCCCTCCCTTGGGGTCTGCGATCGATCGAGAGGCGTGGTGGTTCACTGTCAGAGCACGAGCTTCACTGGAGAGCTGCTTTAACGGGCTCTTGGCTCTCAGGCTTGAAAAGGATTAAGAATGTGCCCCGAGACTCATCTACGGAATGATGAGGATGATTATTAGTTCAAAAGCTCCGACCCGGCAAAGCCTGGAGGAAGAGCAGCAGCTGGTTGGCAGGAACTGGCAGCAGCACAGTCAGCAGCAGTGAGGAGCTCTGGGTCTTCTTGTTTTCTTTTATTGGGGGCTGTTGGGTTGGAGACAAGGTCAAACTGTATGTCTGGGATGTCTTTGAACTATGTAACACAGGCTGGCTTTGGACTCACTATGTAGTGCAGGCTAGTTTGAACTCTATGTGTTCAGGCTGGCTCTGAGCTCTCAATGATCCTCCTGCCTCAGCCTCCCGGTGCTGGAGTAACAGGGTCTACCACCACACATTGCTCTCTGTAAGGTTCTTTAGCTTTTCTGGAAGTATAAAGTAAAGTCTAAAGCCCGAATTTATAAGGTAAGAAGGCAGCTGGGAAAGTCTGCTGCAGACTTCTGAAGAACCCAACCTCATGCCTTGAGGAAGAGCAGAAACCAGAGTGTCTTGAGTCCTGGTTGTGCTTGAGCCGCCATTTTCTTCTGTAAAGGGGAAAGCCATGGTTCCTCCCTCACCAGGAGGCTGGGTATGAGCTACAAAGGCTAGTGAAGTGTGTGGCACACGGCAGGCCTCAGTAAATGATGGGTGTATGGTTCGTCCCTGCCATTATCACAGTATGTCTCAGGGTCTGCTGAGCGGTGGATAAGTTCCCAGGGCAGAAGTGTACATCCCATGAGTCTTGCTACCCTGTGCCCAGCAACCCTTGTCTCGTCTTGCTTTCAGGTGATGACAGAAAGCAACCAGAGCAAGGGCTTTGGCTTTGTGTGCTTTTCCTCTCCAGAAGAGGCAACAAAGGCGGTGACAGAGATGAATGGGCGTATCGTGGGTACGAAACCACTGTATGTGGCCCTGGCGCAGCGCAAGGAGGAGCGGAAGGCCATCTTGACCAACCAGTATAGGCGACGCCTCTCTCGCCATGTCTTGAGCTCCTTCCAGCAGCCTACCAGCTACCTGCTCCCTGCAGTATCCCAGGTGACAGTGTGTCTACAGCTCAGGCTGGGGGACAGAACTTCAGAGGTTCTGTTGAAAAGACCTTGGACAAGCTGCTCCAACCCCTGAAAGTCTCACTTGCTCCATCTTTAGAGGAACCTCCATGTTAGCTTGTCTTCCAGTCTGTGTGAGATTCCTGAATGTTATCCAGAAGGGACTCTGTGGTTAAATGAGTTTTGGAGATTTTTTTTTTTTTTTTTTTTTTGGTTTTTCGAGACAGGGTTTCTCTGTATAGCCTTGGCTGTCCTGGAACTCACTCGGTAGACCAGGCTGGCCTCAAACTCAGAAATCCGCCTTCCTCTGCCTTCCAAGTGCTGGGATTAAAGGCGTGCGCCACCACTGCCCGGCAAGTTTTGGAGATCTTGAATTAAGTATCAAAGCCTGAATTTCTTTCACGTATCCATTATCTTCCCCAATTATCTAGGCATCCATCGCCCCCTGCCCCCCCCAAACAGCCACAGTGCCTGTAGCGTTTTCTCAACTCAGATGGTCACAAGCTGCCCTGGCTGTTCATGCTCTGAGGAACATGGCTAAGGAGATGACCTCATAGAACTCAGAGCAATAGAAAGAAATGTGTGATTGGAGACCAGTTGCTGACATCCTTTAGCAACTGCTTTAGCTGAAACAAATTGGAGTGATGTACTTTATCTAGGTCACTGGGCCAGAGTAAGGAACAATGGTTGACATAAATCTGAGATCTTGCTCTGAGGGGTTGAGGGGTAAAGGGAGATGAGGTGGGAGGGTGGATTATCCATGGAGGCCTGAGCTGTTTCCTGCAGGGGATAGTGTTGTATCCTTGAAAAGGTGGGAAGCCCCTCACCTCGGATCCTCTTCTTCCACAGTCTACAGCCCAGGCTATGTACTATAGCTCTGGCTCCATAGCTGCAATGCAGCCTGACCCCAGGTGGACAGCCCAGCCACATGGACCTTCGTGTAAGTGACCCAGCCCTTTCCACCTCAGTCCGGCTTGTGGATGTGAGCCTCAGGAGAAGAGACGGTGTAAAACTATGGGATCAAGCCTGGCTCTGCATTTCTCAGAATTGGTTACCTTATTCCCCTCCTTTGAGCCTCAGTTGCCCCTCCCTGACTTGGGGCTAAATGAAATATTCACAAAGCACCAAACACTATGGCAACCTTGGCAAAGACATGCAGTATGGCAAGACACATAGTGTGGCCATTATCAGTTCTCTCCAAAGGCTACTCTGATTTGGGGCTGAAAATTCTTGCAAAGCAGAGAATAAAAAAATGAAACTCTTTTGGCCAAATTGCTGATGAGTGGCCTAAGAGCCAAGCTTACACGCAGTTCTGCTGGGACTAAAGTGAATGATCAGGGAACTTGAGAATTTCAGGGCCTGGGGAGACATGAGCTGGTTTTGTCACTGCAGATTTCTGTACACCCTCCATAGAGTTCTTGGTCTAGGTAAATTGACTCTCTTTATCTCTGTCTCTGTCTCTCTTTCTGTCTCTCTCGGTCTCTCTGCATCTCTCCATCTCTGCCTTTCTTTGTCTCTGTCTCTGTGTCTCTCTCTCTGTCTCCATTCCCCCCCCCCCCCCATCTCTCTGCTGTAAATTTCTACCTCTTCTCCAGTTCTGGGAACTTGGGGCACTGTGTGGCATTTTGATGATCACTTGAAACCTCTCTGTTTTTCCCTGTGCTATAAGCTACCTGCCCTCCAGCTGCCTCAGTGGTCCAGCCTCTAAGCATGATGCAGCATCCCTGTATCCACCTCAGCAGCACCAGCAAGGCCTCCAGCCAGGTGCCTCACACGCAAAGAGTAGGTAAGTGTGTGTGAGCGATGTCAGGATTCAGAATGGAAGGGTGGGTGTCAAAGAGTGAGAAAATGGGCGTTTGCAGTGGAGGTAAGTTTAGACCAGGCTCCATAGTGACCTTGCTTTCGTGGTGAGCCAGGCCAGCTTTGAAGGTTGTCTGTAACATAAATATTAGCATGGCATTCAGCCCTTGGATGTCACTTTGGGACCCTTGCTGATTGCTGTCTCTGTTGACTTAATCTTTAAAATAGGGATAAAAATAGTGTGCCCATTTTGTTGGGAGGATTGGTGAGTTCGAAAATGGAAGGACTTGAATCTTAGCAAGTATGGAAGGTGATGTGGGTTTGGAGACCAGTGTATCTGTCGGCCAGTATCCTCATATCTTTGTGCTGGCCCTGTGCTCAGCACTGAGAAGGGGGTTGTTCTTTGGGGATTCTACATAATGAGTCAGATGAAATCCCTGGTCTTCTGCGCTGCCAGGTTTCAACACCCATGGTCATCGCTATAATCTTCAACTGTGGCAAAATATGCCCAATGTATAATTGACTGCTTTACTATTTCATAAAGGTTTATTTATTTTTATTTTATATGCATGAGTATTAGCCTCCACATATGTATGTGTAGCGTGTGTGCAGTGTCCATGGAGGTCAGAGGAGGGTGCTGGATCCCCTGGAACTAGTCACAGGCAGCTGTGCATTGCTGGATGGGTGCTGGGAAGGGAACCGTGGTATATACAAGCCCAGCAAGAACTTGATTGTTCTTAAGCCTGCAGTTTAGTACCATCCAGTGCGTTCACAGTGCTGAGAACTAACTGCAGGCATTGCCACTGTTGTCTGGAAAACCAAACTTTCCATCGGCCATAATTCCTCATTCATAATTCTTTCTAGCCTCTGAAAAACAAACCCATCCTCTTTTTTGCCTCTTTGGATTTGCATTTGATCTCAGCCCAAAGGCTGAAAAGCAGTCGTTCCTGTGACTTGGAGTATGGTTACTTCATGTCAGTGGCAGCAGACTCTCAGTGCTTTGAGATTAACTGTCACTTAGCACACCATCCTCAAGATTCAGCGAGGTTCCCACAGTGTCCTGCACATGTAGATTCTGTGTCTTTTGGGTGTGCATTCACCCATTGAACACACGGATTGTTTTCACCCATGGGTTCTTGTACATGGACATTGCTATTATGAACACGGGGCTGCAGATTATCTCCTTGAGACTTTGCTTCCAATTCTTTTGAGTTGCACATCCAGAACCGAGATTGCTGGATGTGTTGACCCTGTGTTTAATTCTTTGAGGAACCCCTGGATTGTATTTCTACAGTTGCTGTATACCCAACATTCCTGTCCACAGTGCCCACATGTCTCAATCTCTTTACTGATTCACCTACTTTGCTATGTATTTTTCCTAAGTGGCTATTTGAAACCTGATTTTTTCTTTCTTTTTTATAGTCAACATTGGTACCCAGACTACAGGACCAGGTGGGGAGGGATCCTCTCTTCCAGGCCAGCCTCTCGTGCCACATAGAGGATCCTCAGCTGTACACAGTGCCCACGGGGTAAGGCTGTCTGCTCACTGTGGGCTCTGGGTATCCTGGCTCATAAGTTTGGCTAAGGAATTTTCCCTTTAGTCCTTGCCATTCTTGTTTTTTTTTTTTTTTTTTTTTTTTTTTTTTTTTTGTTTGTTTGTTTGGTTTTTCGAGACAGGGTTTCTCTGTGTAGCCCTGGCTGTCCTGGAACTCACTTTGTAGACCAGGCTGGCCTTGAACTCAGAAATCTGCCTGCCTCTGTCTCCCAAGTGCTGGGATTAAAGGCGTGCGCCACCACTGCCCGGCAGTCCTTGCCATTCTTAACTTACAAAATTTCATTTACTAATGCGTGCAATCAGTCAAAGGTCATTCCTGCTAACAGGGGAGAGAGGACCATGGACACGTTCTGTTTACTGGGTGCAAACTTTTTGCCTAGGTCATTACCAAAACGAATTTGAACTTGCTGTTGAGTGCAGGAAAAGGATTCTAAGAACATGCTGAGCATGGAAGGAATGAGATTAAACTTCAAATTAGGACTAAAAATGCTTATTATAATTAAAAGGCTATGTTTCTCCTGCCCCCACAAAGGTTTCAAATTCAGTATTACTGAAACATGTCTAGATTTTCAATGTCTTATTTGGATGGCTTCTTCTAAAAAGAACAATTGTCTTTAAATAGCAACAGTACTTTTAAAGTTAGCATGGGTTAGTTAGTTAGTAAGACCGTTATAGAGGGGCTGGAGAGATGGCTCAGTGGTTAAGAGCGCTGGCTGCTCTTCCAGAGGTTCTGAGTTCAATTCTCAGCAACCATGTGGTGGCTCACAACCATCAATAATGAGATCTCCTTCTCCTGGCTACACGTATACATGTAGCTACAGCACTCATATACATAAAATAAATGCATAAATCTTTTTTTTTAAAAAGCAAGCATAAAAAGTTCAAGGAGAACCGAGAATAGCACACACCACATGCACACACCTGATTAAGATGTGCATTTGCTGTTGCTGTGTTCATAAAGCCTGCTGAGAATAGTCCTTCACCAGATGCAAAGTGATTAAGTGTGGCTTTCATGTGACAGTGGCTTTTGAAGGGCCTTCATTGGTTCACAGCATCTCTGTTTGAGCATAACTTTGTCCTCCAGTCTACACCCTTGTTAGGGACTCTCTGCTCCCTGCATCCCCTGACTCTGTAGACCTTGCTTCCCTCTTCCAGAGCCTTTCATGGATGCTTGTGTTCACCTGATGGGGTAAGTGTGTGAGGCCTTTCCTACCCATGTCGTTAAGGAGTGTGTTCCTGGCACCATGTGCAGGTCCAGGAGTCGGCTGTGTATGTCCCTGGCCATCAGCCTCTGACTGTGTCCATGCTGGCTGCTGCACCTCTGCATGAGCAAAAACAGATGATTGGTGAGTTGCTGGATCTCCCCCACTGGGGCAGGTAGGAGGGCTCTAAGCTGGCTAGCCTACTGAGAACACCTTGAGTGAGGACGGACATGGGAACAAGGTCTCTTCCATCACTCAGACTAGGTAGCTTCACCCAAGCCACCTCTTTCTAAGCCTCTGTCCTTTTGTCTTGAAAATACCAGTGGGCTGACACTCCCAAGGCTTTTTGCCATCCTGCTATCTGGCTCTGACTTTAAGTGGGAGATCTGGATATGGGATCAGGGCCAAGAAGCAGGGTAGGAAAATATCCTTGGGTTTCTACTGGTCCAGGATGGTCATTACACATCTTCATGTCTCTTCCAAAGTGGGGAAGCTCTGGTTAAATTTTACCTGTCTCCTGGTGCTCACCATGGGAGGCAGGAAATCCCTGCATGCTGGGAAAATACCGGGTTCCCTCTGGACTCTGAACTCCAAGAGTACTTCCTCTCCAGCCCCAGAGTTTCTGACAAGCTCTAATAAAAGATGGCCCTAAGTGAAGATGGTGGGATGGCTCAGTAGGTAAGAGTGCTTCCTGTGTAAGCTGGAGGATCTGAGTTTGAATCCCTAGCAGCCACAGAAAAGTTGGCCAGAGCTAAGTATGCCCTAACTCCAGAGTTGGGGGATGGAGATGGGAAGACAGCAGGAACTTGTTGGCTAACCAGCCTAGCTGAACAGCCAGCTTCAGGGTCAGTGAGAGACACTGTTTTCAGGGGAGGCTGATAGAGCAGGACACCTGATGTCCTCCTCTGGTCTCTCTGTGCACATGCGCGCACACGCACACACACACACACACAAGCGCACACTATTAATTTTGGAATGAATGAGTAACTTGTTGCCGGTCGGCACGTTCTTCGCTTCATGACCACACAAATCTCAAGCCCCTTCACTACTGACCCACACTGCTATTGCTTCCTTAGCTTGCTTACTAGGGCTTGCCTCTTCATGGCCCAGCCCCCCATAAAGAAGAAAATTACAAATGCCTAATGTAGGCTCCATTGATCGGTGCCTGTAAACCGCCACTCCTTTATGGGAAGACCTTTCTAACCCAACTCAAGTGTCCCCATCCTGTAGTGTACCTCCATGCCTTGTCAAGACGGCCAGACACTAAAACTAGGTTGTATTGCTGGAAGGTAAATTGATGCTGTGTGTTTGCCTCAAGTTGAGTATTACATCCTAGCTGGAATCTCAGTGTGTCCAGTCACGACCACTTCTCACAAAACAAACAAATGGAGTCTTGAAACTCAACTGACTTTGCTGTAGATCCCTTTATAGAGTAGTGTTTATATTTATATATTACTGTTATTATGTTTATATTATTTATATCATTTATATATTTATAACTATATATTTATAATATATGTTAAATATATATATTTAACATATATTATAAATATGTTAAATATTTATAATATATATATATAATATTCAGCCTGACCCTTCAGATTGTCCTCAAAGGTGGGGTTGCTATGCCCACTTTATAAAATTGGAAAGAAGAGTTTCCAGTAATGTTACATGATATAGCTTGGGGTGACAGGTTCTAGGACAAGCTCCCAGGCACCCTCATTGTTCCACTCCACGATGCCACTCATGGAGCACTGGGCTTTGAGGCAGGTGTGTGTGTAAGCTATCAGGTTGTTCTACACAGGGGAGCGTCTCTACTCCCTCATCCACGAGGCCTGCGGCCCACTGACTGGCAAGATCACGGGCATGCTGCTGGAGATGGACAACCTGGAGCTTCTGTCATTGCTGGAGTCCCCAGAGTCCCTCCATGCCAAGGCAGGTGGAGACTGGGTGGCTACACAGCAAAGACCAAGGGCTGTCCTAGAGAAGAAGTTAGGGCAACTGACATTAATCAGCTGGGTCTTAGCTGAGGGGTCACAACTTCAGTCCCTCCACAGATGAGCTCTGTGTAGGTGCTGAGGAAAGCTTCAGTGCTGTGTTCCGACAGTAGAGTCATGTCTAGCAGTGTTGTCTCTATTTTAAGAAGGTGGCAGTGGGCTGGGATCATGTGAGCAGCAGGGTATGAGAGCTCCATGCATCCTTTATTACACAAGTGAGGTCATGACCCTTCTGGGGCGTCTCTTCTGGGGCAGCTGCACTAAACCCCTGTTTTGTGTCCTGTAGATAGAAGAGGCGGTAGCAGTGTTGCAGGCGCATCGGGAAACGGAGTCAGCAGACGGCTACAGGAACTGAACTCTGTGGGTCCCTGGGGATGGAAGGACCGACAGAGCAGCTGAGCTGCTCTCTGGAGACTCTGTAGAGAACCCAGCAGAGGCTGACAATCAGAAACTCACTGTGATGTGTTGGTGGCTTTGTCTAAAGCACCAGGGAGTTTGGTGAAGCTAAAGGAGTCACAGGAGATGTGCAGTGGCTGGATGTTCTCCTACTAGTTGTCCTGCCAGGCCTCAGTTTACTGCCTGGCTCCGTTCTGCCTGTCTGGAGGCCTGGTCTGCTGTAGGTCAGTCCACCTTCTTGACTAAAGATTGGGACTCTTCCATATTCTGGGAACATTTTTTTCCCCCTCCACTCCCCACCCCACACTGAGAATGGAATCCTCACTCCCTTGACTGCTGATTACTGCATCTCGGCTCTTGGTTCTAAGGCTGTGTGAACTCTTCTTTCCTGATGGGTCTCTCTGTTCTTGAGCTTCGGATATGTAATGAAGGCCGGACACAGTCCACTGCTGTTCTTTTTGCTTTATATATTAAAAAATGCTGCAAAAATCTCTGACCTCCCAGGAGGCATTCTTGTGCCGGAAGGAGGGTGGGGCAGACTTCACCATAGTGGGACTTTGGCTCTAAAGAAGCAGAACCAGAATCCCAAACAGGTGCTGAAGTACACAGAAAGTGTGCGTGTAACAGGAAACCTACCGGGAGCTGAGCTTGGGTATGTAACAGTTCTAAACTACAAACTGGCCAGCAACAGCAGATGGGTAAATGGGTCCCATCATGCAATGGACTGAGAAAATGAACTAAAGCTCAAGTTCATTTTCAAGTTCATTTTCAAGTTACATGTGAAGTACGTGGTATTTCTGCAGGCCAGGTGAGCACCACAGAAGGCAGCAACTGCATGCGGGTCCCAGGTGACCAAATGTGTAACGTAGTTAAGAACTCTGCAGAAATATACTAGAGTACCACTCTGCAGACATACACTAGTACCTTCCCTGGTAAGGGTCTTCATCCCTAACTAGGGTGCTCCTAAGGTTCTTGGGGCAGTGTTTACCTCAAGGAGTACAGACCCCAGGTCCTTGCCTTCCCCATTCCTTGTGTGACCAAAGAACAGTGATGCTACACTTCAAACACTGTGTTACTGTCACAAGTCCACTGGCCCCGTCATTCTGTCTCTCATCGTCCCTCCACCCCATAAAGGCCATTTTGGATTCCCCTATCTTCCAGCCTCCAAGCCACTGCTCTAGATGTCCTCCAGATGCTCAATGCTGGCACTTTCTCAGGCCTGAGCCTCGTTCCTCTTTTTTCTCTCCATGTTCTGCTCCTCCACATCTCATTCACAATTCCATTTCCAATTGTGCTTACTTGAATACTCTGGTTTCTTTGTTCATCATCTCCGTTCACGCTGGAAATTCCAGACTCACACCCTACACACCCTGAGTTCTTGGACCATCAGTACCAAGTCCGATCCACAACAAAAGACAAGTTTATGGCTCGGAGCTCCCTGCCCCTCTGGGTTTGAGTGTTCTCAGCACATTCTATCCCAAGGCTGAGGTCCCCACGCATGTTCCCTTCGCTTCCCCTCACCTTCCACAAGCAATCTATCTCTCAATTGTTTCAACTCTGTAAATCCCTCATTGCCATTCTGGGCTGAGCTCAGCTGGACTCTGGCAACAGCTCCCGTGGCTTCACTGTATTAATGTTTCTTTCCTCCAAGGAATCAGAAGGAAAAATCTGCTGTCTCTTAAGTCTGCTATCCCACTGTTTCCTCAAGGTTTGAACAATGTAACTTGCAGCCTCATCCGGTGTTGTTGAGAACTTTACAAATCTGAACTGTACTTCATTAGTCTTCCCTTAGTGACCAGCTAGGCAAGCACACTTTGTCCAACCTTCCGCCTTTCACCTATTCATATTACCTTAAGAATACTTTTCTCATTATTGCCAGCATGCACTTATCATACAAAATGTTTCATCATCACATGTATTATGTTCAGTATGCACTTTCCTCTAAGTGCATTATGCCCTCATTATGCCCTCCTGCCCCTCTTCCCAAATGTTCTCTTTCACACACACACATACACCCTCCTGCCCCTCTTCCCAAATGTTCTCTTTCACACACACACACACACACACACACACACACACCTATGGATAAATCTAGATTCCACACATAAGAAACCATGCAGTATTAGTCTGAATCTGGCTTAATTGCTTAACATGATCTCCAGCTCCATCCATTTTCCTGCAAAGAATTCCATTCTTTATGGCCAAATAAAACTCTACTGTATGGGCCAGAGAGATAATCCACCAGGTGATGGCGCTTGACACAGAAACCTGGTGACCTAAATTTGATCCTTGGAACTCATGTCAAGATGGAAACAACTCCACAAAGGTGTTCTCTCATGCCCACACCTGTACTGTAGCGCACATGTTCCTAAAAGAGACCCTTCTGCTCACTGTATCTTAGCCATTCGACTGCTGATGGTTATTTGGCTTGGGACTGCTGTCAGAATAAACATGTAGGTGTCTCTAGCACATGCTTCCTTGAGATTTTTGTAGCTAAGCGGTGGCAACCCTATGGTTGCCAGATGGGTATGAGTTTTGAGACAGGTTCTATGTAGCTCAGGAACTATGGGTACCTTTTGAGGACCCTCTATACAGATCTCCACACTTGGTAACTTTTCCCTTTACTTTTTGTGGTGCAGGAGCTTGAACCCGGGGCACTGTGCATGCTAGGCAAATGCTCTACCACTGAGCTATAGCCCCAGCTTAGGCTTCTCTTCTGAATTCAGTTCAAGCTCTCCTTTCCAGGGGACATTTATCCTGAAAATGCAAACTTCATGGAGGCAGACAAGACATCTGACTGCTGAATATTCCTTCATTATCTGAATAACTTCTTGTCTTCTCTCTCATAGGGCCATTTCTCAGAGAGCAGGGACTGTATATCCTGCTTCTCTTGGACTATACACATGCTTAGGCTGTTCAAAAAGTTTGTTTAATAAATACATCAATGTCCAAGAACCAGTAGCTGTTTCTTTCATAGATCACTCCCTATCTTATTCAGGAAATATTTAAAAATGTAACATTTCTTTTACAGGGTTGAAATTCAGTAGTATGAAAAGTATGTGTAAGATCTAGCTTGCCTTGCTTTCTGTCTTGTGTGTTACAGTCAACTGTTGCCACGACCAAGTTGCAGGCGCAAAACCGAGAAGGTATAAAGAAATGCACAAGAGCCGGCTATACAGAAGAAAACCTTTAATGCAACAGCAACACACACTTCAATAAAATCAGTTCAATTAACTTCAACATATTAACAACACAACAAAACAAAGAAGAAGCCTGAGGGGCTGCTGCTGGGGGAAAAGGTTAAGTTCCTGCTCAGACTGGAGGGACACGAATCTCAAGGAGGCCTCTCTCCCCATCCCAGGAGGAATATGGGCTCTTTGAACAGTGTAGGTAGCTCATACAGAAGGCAACAGCACAGAGCCTCTAAGGGTTAGGCTCTGCCTTCCCACAAAGGGCCTGGACTAAAGGCACTGGGGCTCAACACAGGACACTGTGCCAAGGACAGGGTGCAGATAGCAGCTGTCCCCTTGGGGAGATGGCAGCCTTGGAGAACCAGCTCAACAGGCTGCTGTGGGTATAGGTAAGCAAGCACTTTTAGCCTATCAATGCTACTCTCCCAGTTCAGGTGAACTGCAAAGGCATGGTGTCATAGGAAGCCACAAGGCACCCAGTCTGCACATATCTGGGTCAGGGACTCTGTTGACAAGGGCCAGGCAGAAGCAAGCGGATGAGGCCAGGGCTGTGGCTTCACACTTCTTTTTAACTCTAGTGGGGACCTTTCTCGGGGGGGTGGGGGGGGGGGGGAAGGAAGAAAAAAAAAGAGTCCTGTGCTTATCTGTAATGGACTTAATCTGAACCAGCAAAACTTCTCAGGTGGAAGGCTGCTACCTCTCCAAGGAGTCAAAGTGGGGTTAATTTTGCACTCCCTTGGTGGCATGCTGGGTATTGGGGCAGATGCAGGGGAGGCCCTAGCTTCTCCGGGGAGGTCAAGGACAGGGTTCTTGTTGCCCTCTATGGTTTAGTTCATGTTCTGGTTAACTTCCTGCCGTAACTTCTGTGCAGGGCCATTCCTAGGTTCAATTTGTAGGAGGCTGCTAATATCCGCAAGGCTGGATTTATAGTCCTATAAAAGAGAAAAGGAGTTGGGGCAGGGATCTAGAGAACCAGGGGTAGAGGGGACAGCTGCTGATGCAGGAGAATGGAGCTTTCCCAGGGCTTGGGAGAAGGAACACAGAAGTGCTGCATCACTTGATAAACCAAGAGCCAGCACCAGCATAAACCTCTAGCTAGGCCTGGGTGTCTGGGCAGGGCTCTTTACCTTGAGTGCCTTGTGGGCTTGAGCCCGTCTGTAAAATGCCTTTACATTCTTCCCATCCAGCTTGAGGGCTTCTGTGCAGTCCTTTACTGCCTCCTTGTACTGCTTCAGGACCAGATGACAGAGCGCTCTGATGCAGAAAGACCATTGCAGAAGTTCAGTTATTTGTGGATCCCCCCAAGCAAGCTGGAGAATGACCTGATTTGCTAAACACCTGCTCTGTGCTGCTGCTCTCTCCCTTCAATCATCTCAGTTCTAGCCCCGCCTCTCGACACTGTGCGCATGTGACCACCACATGTGCTGGGGCCCATGGAGAACAGGTGTTGGAGCCTCTGGAGCTGGAGGCAGCTCTGAGCCACCATGTCAGTACTGACAACTGGAACCGGTCCCCTGGAGCAGCCAGTCCACTTAACTGATGAGCCATTTCTCCAGTTCCCTACCCTTTTCTGAAGATGCTACAGCTAGAAGCTTTTCATAGTTGGCTCTGGAGGCAAGGGACTTGCCCAAGGTGATGGTACCAGTGAGGGGCAGTGAGTCTGCACAAACCTAGAGCCTGCCCCTGCATAATACCGCCACTCATCATCCTGTATCAGGTTTTTTAAACAAAGAAAAGTTTCCCAAAACCTTCCCCTCAGCAGATGGAAAAAAAAAACAACCCCCCCCAAAAAAAACCCCCCAAAAACCCCAAATGCACGAGTATGAAATACTAATTAACACTAATTAACATGCTGACATTTCAGGGGTAAAGTGTAAAGATTAAGCAATTCCTTTGGGACATATCAACAGTAAGATGGAGGCCTATGCTAAGCACTGGATAGGGTCCCCAGCATCATGTAACTACTGGAGAATTTAGGTGGTGGATGGACAGGTGTTCAAGGTACTCTGAAATTCCTTATAATACAATGTGCAAAATACCCCGTGTATTTCCATCCTTCAAGTCTGAGGACTAGAGGGAAGCCTTTCAGCTCTGCGCACTCCTCTTCCCTCACTGTTGAGTGGATAAGAACACTCGACAGTTGGACATGGCGTTATTTGTTTCAGCAATTCCTGCTCTGCATGTATCTCCACTGTTTCCAGCGAGTGCTACAGACTACTGCGGTGAGGACCAAGCGATCCTGACAGCTCAAATTCCGACCGCCACTGCCGGGCACTCTCAAGAAGTTACCTAGAGCTTCTTTTCCTACAATTTTATCAATTCTGGGCCTCAAATTTTAATTTCTGTTAAGATGCAAGAAAATGGTAGCTAATGTACTTTACCTTAGTTTTTTCTTCTGGTTTTTAGTTTCTATAAACATGAAAAGCTGAACATCTTTCACAAGGCATTTTAATGTTATAAAAGCTAAGTTATCCGATTTATCCTTAAGAACTTCTGCAGGGCTCTCCTTCCACTGTATGGCAATCAGCTCATATGTTCTGCAACTGTTTTGGTTCTTACATTTGAAATTGTACTCTTCTAAGAGTTTATTTTAGAATAAAGAGAGGAAGAACTTGTTATTTATTTATTGAATGATATCTTCCCCCCACACTTTATTATAAACTAAATGCTGTGCTATCTTAATTTTTTTTTTTCCTGACAAACTCTGGAAATCATCATCACAACTTAAAAACAAACACAAGACACAAATCCAAGTGGGGCTGGGCGTGCGGGTCAGTAGCAGAGCGCCGGCCCAGCACGCACGAGGCTTCAGTATGGTGCCTAGCACTGCACCCTCCTCACAGCCCCCATCCTGCCCAAGAGGAAAGGCCATTGTCTAAGTGAGCAGAGAGGGAAGTTAACTGAGGAGGAGGGAGAGTAACACTGTGGCCCAGATATATTTGCTTAAAGAGCAGTGTTTAAACAAAGACTCTTCCTAGGTATAGTAAAAGTACTTTGTGTTTTAGGAGTACAGGCTAATGGGTGTCCAGCAGCACCAAGGTCAAGAAGCGTAGGGACAGCAGGGGGCTGATGCCACAAACATGGAGCAAGTGGGCCACAGGCTTTCCTTACAAGTTAACCTAACAAAAAGAGGTACCCTGGTCCAGTCAGCTCAGAAAACCACAGGCCCAATTTTTATCTAAAATTTAAAACTAAAAGTTCTCTTTTTAACTCTTAAAAAGTAAAACCAAATCTAAGTGAGCGGAATCTACTTGTATCACCTCCTGTGGACATGGCTGCCACGGCTCATTGAAGAAAGCTGCCTCAGACCCTGTAGGAGGATTTCAGTATGTGGACCAAATCACCTCTGAAACATGCTTTCAAGTTTTCTTCATTAAAAAAAAAAATACTGTCTCTGTGTATGCATATGTTCATGTAGGCACGCATGCCATGACACACAGATGAAGCTGAGTGGACAGCTCTGTGTAGTGAGGCCACGGCACACAGATGAAGCTGAGTGGACAGCTCTGTGTAGTTAGGCCTTCCTTCCCCACTTTATTAAATGTGGGCTCAGGTTTCCAGACTTGTGTGGCAAGCGAGTTTAAGTAAGCTTAAAACACACACACACAAACCTGGCTTGAAACACATTTTTCCCTAATGTTTTTATGAAGGAACAATGAACTTCTTCTATCAGATCAAACAGGTTTTGAAAAGGTGTACTGTTAATGTGTGCCTGCATGTGTTTATGGGCACTACTCAGGTACAGGCAGGTGTCTGTAGAGACCAGAAGAGGGCACTGAATCCTCAGGAATGGAAGCTATAGCTGTGAACTGCTTAATACAATGCTGGGAATCGAACCTGGGTCCTCACATGAGTGGCAAATGCTCTTTACTTCTTAGCCCTCTCTCCAGCTCCCAGATTAAAGATGTTTTAAGTAGACTACTAAGCACATGTGGGTAGCAAGTGTGTTGATTAGACACAGCCTCTTGCTGACTGGATCAAGCTTCTGAAAATAAACTACCTGATTTCACAGGAGCAGATTCTGGTTCTGTTACCACCATTTTAATGGCTGGTCAGAGCTCAGACAGTAACACCTTCTATCACCTATGCTTCCTGAGCATCAGCGTATAGCCGAGGGTTCCCCACAGCAGGGATGGTGCCCTGTGTTCCTGTGCCTCTATTCTCAGTGCTTCCCAACATCAGTTCCTGATGTAAAGCTGGACAGGCCCACAGACAGGTCTGTACTCAGCCAGAATGCACTCTTCCTCCTGCTCCAGCCAGACAGCCAGACCCGTTCCCTAACCTTAACTCCACTCACTGTCCAGAACTGCCAGAAACAGGTGAGTTAAAGCAGCCACAGGATGGAAAGCAGGGTAGAAAGTTTGTGTTGACACTGCAAGCTCAAAATTCTGGGATAAAAATTTAGGACAATGAAGACTACCATTTAGCATCTCTTTAAGTCCCCTTTAAACCCTGTTTTGCAGTCCTGAGGTAGGTGGAAATGCACACGACTACCTGAAAAGGACCCGAACCCCTCCATTATTAGGAGTCTGTGTAAGCAAGGAAGTACACTGAGCTACATCCCAACCCCCACGGCCCATGGTAGGCAAGTATTCTCCCACTGAGCTACATCCCAGCCTTCAGAGGGTCAAATGTTCTGAAGTCCCCAAGGCCAGCAGCTGTGCAGAAGATACCTGTTGCTGTATGTGGCAGATTCCAGGCTACTAAACAAGAGGCTTTCACTGTACTTCTCAATAGCTTTCTTATGGTTGCCTTTCTTTACAAGCTCATTGCCTTCTTCTTTCAGAACTTTGGCTCTCTCCACATCCCCAGCAGAAGGCACTAGACACAAATTCAGAAGAGGAAAAAACCATGGATCAGGTGCTCACATGAGATCAGTGAGATCTCCTCAGCATAGTCCCTTCCAAGTCAGGGACTGCTTGGGCAGCTGTGGAGCGTTCTTCCTGATTACTGAGTCCCCTAATTAATGGCTTCTAGTCGATTAAAGCTTTTCATTAGAAGAGGACGGAGACTTATAAACACACTTACACATGCATATTACATACATGATAAAAAGCAAGTGAGGTTTCCTCATGGGACTGCCACAGGGTAGCTGGAATGACCTACTTAACTTCAGTACCTTGGTTTCTCCCCAGTGCAAAGGGCTATGTTAGCATCAGATCTGAGAAAAATACGCAGCAAGTGGACAGCAGCCTACAAACTTCCTGAGGAGTGGCCTAGTACAGAAAGGACTGGCTTCTGGGTTTCAGCAAAGGGTTGAAGAGGGTTTGTTCTACCTTGCACTCAGCCTGTAAGTATCTACTTTTACCTGCCACATGCAGTGCTGCTCCAGCCCTTAAGGGGAGAGAGCAGAGAACTAGGGAACCCAAGCGGCCTCACCACAGTGTTTTAAGGTCCTTCACTGTGCAGCTCCAATTAATTGCCCCAGTCTTGGTCCCACAGCACCATTTCTCATCTTTAAAAACTATCCATGTAAAACAGTGTTTACAACCCAGGACAAGGCTGTAGGAATAAGTCAGTGTGCCAAGTCATCCCCTGTTTAGGAACCTCCCTAGCCCACCCACCCTTGAAAGAAACTAGAATTTCTCATTCTGTGTTTCCCTGTCCCTCACTTAAGCTAAGTCTTCCTCCCTCCTTCCCGCCCTCCCTATCTATCTCCATCTATGGCTACAACAGCATTTATAAGCCACTTGCCATGGAGCCTCATTGAACAAACAAGTCCCTCATAGTCTTTCATGGCTTGGTTACTTTCCTCTCAATGTTCTACTTCTGAGATTTGTATGTGCTAATATATAGACCTGTAGTTGATACATTTTCACTTCCAAAATTCCAGGAAAGATTTGTCCCCTGTCCTGTTTGTGGTGACCTGGCAATTTCTGGCTTTGGTTTGCTATTATACAACAGTGCAGCAAACACTCCTGTGCACAGAGCCTGAGTCCTTAGAAGCAGCCCAGTAAGTGGCTGTGTGCACTCAGCTCCGCCCGGGTTCTGCAGTGCCCCTCTCTGCAGTTCTGTTTACCCATGCAGCTCCTTCCTACTGTCTCTGCCTCCAAGTTTCCTCCCGAATAACCTCATCCTTTAAGGTCCACTCAAGACAGTACTTTTATCACCTGCCCCTGTGTTTAAACTTCCGAAACATCAACAATCCTATGGCACTCGCTTTTCCTCCATGTACTTTAAATCAGTTTCCAAGATCTATTTGCTCACTAGACTAGGAACTCCCTCAGGGTCCACTTCTGTCCTCTGTGCTACACTGGTTAGCACAGAGCTTGTTAACACTTGGCTCAGTGACTTCAAAGAACAAAAGAAGAGTCAGGTACCTTGAGCCATCTAGTTTCTTAGCATGTTTCCATCTCCTTCTAAGGAAAAATGGGAAACAACGACCAGGCTCACATGGCTGCATAGGCATTTTTCTGCCAACTCTGTAATGAGTGCCCTCCTTCACTACTTAGGGCTCACTCATTGATAAAAAGCTCTACCCATGATCCCTTCTGCACTTCCCTGTCTGCACTGATGCTCGCTAGCCTAGGAGAGCTCTCCTGGAACATCACCAGAGTTTCCCAGCACATGGTCTCCTGCTATGCTCGTCCAGCTATGCTCTGGCTCTCCCCACCCTTCTCCAGAGTCACCCAGGATGTATGTTCTCTATCCATATATCACTTTCTGGTTATGGGAATGGGTGGATGGTCCCGGGGGAGGGGGCTTGCAGTTACAAAATGTCATTTCCTGGTCATAGGAGCCTGTGAAACACTGGGAAATTGTAAGCTAAGATATGGGGGAGGGGGAAATATCTTAATTTAACTAATAAGTCGAGGGGTAGGTGAAGTGGGATGGGGTTTTTGGCACATCACACGTTAATTGTGAGCCAATACGTTTCCGTTATTAATTTACCATGTTGGAAGTTTCTGTTTTTGCAATCAAAACCACTGTGAGCAATCAGAGTTAGTATTTGTATGTGTGTGCCAGGCCGGGAGGTCCATATCCCGTGCAGAACTTAAACTTTACACTGATGATATCATCGTACAGTCAGGGAGACAATCTCTAAGACATTGAGACCTTTTCATGTTTTCACTCCATTTCTCTCCATAGGAGACAAACGAGGAGATGAGGCCAGTCTCTGGAAGCTACTCTCAACTTAGACCCGGCCCCGGCTCACCTCTGCTCTTTGTGGCTGTGGTTTCTTTGGATTTGGTTTTAGCTGTCTCTTTGTGGTTCTCCGAAGGCAAGGAATTCCATCTCTTCTGGGCTGAAACAGGCACCACAGGGATAGGGGGCAGCTTCTGGCGCCACTCAGGTCCCAGGGAGTCCATGAGAGCTCTGGTTATTCTGGAAGGCAAGGATCAAGAACAGGTGTCTGGCTTGGCCAAGCTGTTCCTCTTTCACACCCAAGGAGTGGAGGCTCCTTTACAAAGTCACAACATTTCACCCCCACCACTTGTATTTCCCACAAGCTCTAACAGAGACACAGTAGTCTACTGTCTATCAACTCTTCCTCAGATCCAACACCATGGGGGCATTCTCTCTTAGCATAGTCGTTACATGTGATTTAAAGGTGTTCTGCTACTGGTTAAGGATAAACTTTGCATCCTCAAGAAAGAATCAAAAAAAAAAAAAAAATCTCAATGAAGCTAGTTCAAAGCATGCAAACGCTTGCAATTTGCTCACTGTTCATCTGAAGTGTCCATCTTAGCCCATTCAGCAATCTTAAAAGCCACAGTAGCTCCTACTTGCAGGCTAATGTGGCCTGTGATCTCTGGTAATCTCCTTCCTCTGCATTTTTATTTCACTCCTGACCCTTGGGGTGGCTGTGTGGCTCAGTGATGGCATTTGCCTAGCCTGTGCAATGCACTAGGTTTGATTCCCCTGCGCTGCAAAAACAAAGCAAGCTCCTTCCCCGCCGCCCCTTATGTATACATCCTTCCTCTCTCTGTGTTACTCCATGTCCTCCATTTTCCATTCCTCCCCTGTAGAACCGGCTGCTCCTCCTTATTCACTTCTCATCCAGTGTGTCCACGTTGTTAATGCAGTTCCAGCACCTGGTGCCGACAGGCACGCATGTGCTGCACGAGTCAGTGATGCTCCCACAGCCTGGCTCCTAAGTCACAAGAATAAAAAACCACACAGACGGAAACTACAACACACTCATAGCCTCTCACTTGGCTTTGAGAGGTTTTCCTGCCAGGCCCAGTTATTCCAATTCTCCTTATCTGTATTCCCTAATGTTTGTTTTTCAAAGCATTCTTCCTTATACCCCAAATAAAAACCTACCTGCCTGTGTGCTTGATGATTAATCTTAATTATTGGGCCTGAGAGATAGCTCAGCGTAATGGTTGGTTTTGTGTCAACCTGACATAAGCTAAAGTTATCACAGAGAAAGGAACCTCCCTTGAGGAAATGCCTCCATGAGATCCAGCTGTAAGGAATTTTCTCAATTAGTGATCAAGGGTGGGTTGATCCTCCCTTGGTACCTCCATTGTGGCTGGTACCATCCCTGGGCTCGTAATCTTGGATTCTATAAGAAAGTAAGCCAGTAAGTAACACCCCTCCATGGCCTCTGCATCAGCTCCTGCTTCCTGACCTGCTTGAGTTCCAGTCCTGATTTCCTTTGGTGATGAACAGCAGTGTGGAAGTGTAAGCTGAATAAACCCTTTCCTCCCCAACTTGCTTCTTGGTCATGATGTTTTGTGCAGGAATAGAGACTCTGACTAAGACACTCAGTGTCTATTATTCTTGCAGAAGACTTGGGTTTGGTTCCGAGTAGCCACATGGTGGCTAACAACCATCTCTAATTCAGGGCATCCCACATGCTCCTTTGACCTCTGAGGGCAGCAGGAATGCACATAGCACATATACACACAGATAAAACACTCTCAAAAAATCAAGTAACAAACAAAGCCCCAAACAAACCCCTCAACTGTTGACTTGAGAGCCAGAACTACCAAAGAAACAGTAGTCTGAGCAAGCCAATGAGGGCTTATCTTGCTAGGTTAACTGAGGGGGAAGACCCATTCATTCCCTGAGTTTGGGTCCTGGACTGCATACAATGGAGATCAGCTGAGTATCAGCACTGAGTCTCCTGCTGCTTGCCATGACAGACTGCATCCTGTAACTGTGGGCCCAAATAAACCTGTGTTCTGTCATCTCTGCTTCTCTCCTGTCACAGAGTATGTAAGCTCTGTGTCCTATCCCTGCCTCTTTCAGGGACCTCACCTGGACAGTATCTCTCCTTACTGCCTTATCATTTCTCCCAAGTGACTCCAGACAGAAATCCCTTCAACTCTGCTCACTTATTAAACTCCTGTGAGCAACCCTTACTACTCACCGCAGCTGCTTCCTAACGACATAACTACTTTTTGAACTGCCATCTGCGTCTGGCCTCACTGAGTTGCTTCTCTCAGCTTCACTTGTGACTTCACTAAGAAAGCACCCTATGGCCCCCTTCCTCTCAGCCAGGTGAGCACCTGTCTTCTGTCCCGGAACAACTTGTGCTGGCTGCTCCCGTGTAATACTAAACACTGCACTGACGCCACTGAGCCCGTGTAACACCGACTACTACACCCTCCAGCTAAGAGCAGTGCAGGGACAGGAGTCACACCTCGTTCAGCAGCCCAAGTCCTTGTATAAAGGCTAGCACACAACTGGTAGCCTTGGTGAAAGACAAAAAGACTTGAAGAGAAAACTGGACGTTAAAAGTCAACCAAGAAACCAAACATAAACCATATTATGCTATCAGTTTGGCTACTACTTTTTAGCAGCCCACATGAAGGAGAATCACAATCAATTACAAAAGCAAGGGTATGTATCAGAGAAAAACCAGCCATGGCTCAAGAGACCAGACTGATGTTTTTACACTTGAGTGTGTCCACCTGGGTGCCATGTCTATGCATGTATCAGATCACTTTAGAGCCAGAGTTATAGGTGGTTGTGGGCTGCCCAATGTACATGCTGGGAGTCGTGAACTCAGGTCCCCTGCCAAAACAGTAAGCATCCATAACTGCTGCGCTCTCTCTTCAGCTCTAGTAACACATTACATAACCTGCTAAGCACAGCGGCGGACTCTCTGTATGTACTGTGGTGAGCTTATTCATTAAGAGTTTTCCAAGCTGGCCCATGACCTGTGTTCCCACTGACTGTAAAGAGCAAGGAGGCTACTTTTGCCTCGATATCAGTGACAACACAGTTGAGGAGGGACACAAAAGGCTTCTGTGACAACCCCTACCCAACTCCCCAAAAAGAACTACTATACAGTGTGATAAGGATGCTGAAGTGTAGCTCTGGCGGGATGTGGGAGGGAGGACTCAGTTCTATTGAAGGGGCAGGCCACCGAGTCTGACCACGCTCCAGTGAGTGTATAGATAACACAAATTGAACTTTCTGTTTTCTATTTTAAAATTCTTTTTTTTTTTTTTTTAAAGGTGGGGTGGCCACTGGGTAGGAAGCACACATGGAAGGACTGGGAAGTGGTGGGGTGGCCACTGGGTAGGAGGCACACATGGAAGGACTGGGAAGTGAGTCTGATCTGGATGCATGATGTACAAGTCTCAGAAAATCAATAAAAATGTTATGTTGAAAAAATACAAGTTTTCCAAGTCTCCATGGCCAGCCTGGTCTACAGAGTGAGTTCCAGGACAGTCAGAGATACATAGTGAGACCCTGTTTAAAAACAAACCAACCAACCTTTCCCAAGTCAATGGAGCTAAAAAGATGCTTGCCATCTAAGTATCAGGGCTGATTCTGAATATCAAACACCTGAATAAGAAGCTGAGCATGGTTACGTGTGACAGTAGTGTGCGTCTGTACTAACCCTGGAGAGGCAGACAGGAGGGTCTCTGGAGGTTGCCGGCCAGTTAGTCTAGCCAAACTGATGGGCTTTGTGCTCAATGCAACTGTCAAAAAATGAGGTTGGGAATGGTAAAGGAAGATACCCAATATCAACCCATGGCCTCTTACGTGTATACACAAACTCACACACAGAAATTTTAAAGCACAGTCAAAGGGACCATATTTGGAAAATAGCCAAAGCAATGGGCCAACGACAGTCAACAGTACTGGTTCCATGAGGAAGTTCTGCAGCACACTGGGTTCACCTGTTGATGCCTTCCAGGGCTGATGCCACACTGTTATCAATCTGCAGCACAGTCTTATAGTCGACATAGGCTAAGGAGTACTTCTCCAGGGCCTCATATGCAGATGCTCTTCGCAGCAAGGGCTTGATGCTGAAGGGAACCAAGGCCAGTGCTCTAGAACAGGAGGTTAAAAAAAAGTCACCTGTCTGCTGGGCCAACAGTACAGTGATTCAGAGTCACCTGGAGCAGTCAGCAAATCAGAGTTACTTTCTGGTAGAAAAACACCATCTCTAGGATAGGTAGGGATTTTCACCTTACACTGAATTGGGAAAGGAATGAAGGCAGATGACCACTAACAAAATGCATATGTGTATGTGTCTATGTTCATACCCCTTACCCCTGCCCAGATGAAGACCAAGAGCCTCAGTTTCATGTGTCCATGTGTCTACACTGTGGTCCAGCAGGATAAACAAGCCTAGGATTGGGATTGCATTCTATCCACGCTACCACTAGCCACGGGACCTCAGCCCAACACTTTATCATCCCAGTCTTTGTCACCTCAGTTGTGCCCTGGGAAGAAGGGTAAACTTACCACCAGAGTAAATACCCTGTGAAAGAAAAAAGGAAATAGCACGGGCTCCATGAACATGCCTCTCCCTATTCCTCCCATGCATGTAGAACAGCACCAGACTCAGGGTTAGCCAAAGAACCCAGTTAGCAAATGTATGCTACTTTAGCCTCGATGAACAGAGGCTAGCCTGAAGAATGAGACAGAGAAACTGTTCAATGCTCTGTACAACGGATTACTGACAGACTGTCCTTTCTTCTTTTCTCTTTGCCCCGCACCCCCTTTTTTTGAGACAGGGTCTCACTATGTAGTCCTGGCTGGTCTGGAACTTGCTATACAGAATAGGCTAGTCTTGATCTCACAAGGACCTGCCTGCTTCTGCCTACTAAACACTGGGATTAAAGGTGATCTCTTTGTTTCTTTAGACAAGAAACAATCTGTTAACATCTATTATCTCCCCCCCCCCTTTTTTTCCCCTTTATTCTTACTTCTCACATCATCATCCCAGGAAAACACCTGAGCATGTCAGTCACCGTGACTGTGCCTCACCTCATGTGCCAAGAGTCACAGAGGTGTTACAGTCTACTTATGACTTCTTATCATATACCATTACAGAAGCAGTGAGCCCAAACTGCAAAGGACCCAGTAGAGCCTGTCATTCTAAGTGGCCTGATGGTACCTACATGTTCTACTATCTGTAAAAAAAGAGAAAGGTGGTATTCTCCCAGGAGAAAGTTAGCTTGCTCTTTGCTAACCCTCAGGTCCTCCAGAGGATGCCTGGGCCACTTACGAAGTGCAATCTTTGATGCAGTCTGTGCAGTTTCCATCCTTCAAGTAGCACGCTGCACGGTTGGAGTACAGAACACTTTCTTCTTCTGGGTCTGCAGAACCTGCCCAGATGGAGGCGGGAAGAGCAAGATCATGAGTTGGGAAACAGATGTCAGAGCATAGGGATGCACCTCATACTCGGGAGAAGGCGGCAGAGAGTCTTGTAGGCTAACCAGGCTTATATGTTGTGTAGGATAACACATTTACCATTTTTATCACAACAGTGGGGAAAACCAAATCTCTGCCATTCACAGGAAGTTAAGCATCCATCCCCACTCATTTTAGCATTAAACTTGGTACCAGATAAGAAGATAAACATAAGGCAGGGGCTTCTGCCTGAGAGAAAACCATGTTCTAATTACTCAGGTGCATGGCTAACTTATTACAGAAAGCATGGGGACTCAATGGGGAAAGGAAAAGGAAAATAACAAATGCCTGAAGGAGGGAGTAACCCAGAGTTGGAGGGAAATGCAAGCTCAAGAGCAGTTAAGTCAGGAAAGCCTCTACCAGAGAAGCAGAACCGAGCTGAGTCTGCCAGGACTATGGGCACCTCAGTCAAGAAATGTGAACTGGGCTGGTGAGATGGCTCAGTGGTTAAGATCACCGACTGCTCTTCCAGAGGTCCTGAGATCAATTCCCAGCAACCACATGGTGGCTCACAACCATCTGTAATGGGATCTGATGCCCTCTTCTGGTGTGTCTGAAGACAGCTACAGTGTACTCATATAAATAAATAAATAAATAAAAAATAAATGTGAACTACTCAAAAGGTTACTTATTAGTCATTTCTCTAAAGTCAATACTCTTACCCAGACACAGAAGCTCAAACCTCTCACTGTGACTGTAATCACTTTCATTTCTTAAAATTTACTGGGTGTGAGCACGTGTGTGCACAAGCTCACATGCAGAAAGAAGACATGCTTATGGAGATGCAACAGCTAGAGGGAATCAGTTCTCTCCTTCCACCACGCGGGGCCTAAGGAGCGGAACTCAGCAAGTGCCTTCACCTGCTGTGTAGACCCCCAATTTTCACTTTTTTGAGAATTTCATTAAATGAGTTTTGATCGTATTAACTCTTCCTCCTCCTCTAACTTCGCCTAGATTCACTTCCACGTCCACACTCTCCAACTCTGTACTTTCTTTTAACCTCTGATTTTCATTCTAAAGATATTTTCAACTACATTTTACTCACTAGCATGGATCATAAAACACCACAAAACAGCAAAACACAGAACATGAGAAAACAGCGTGGACCAAGTAACTCCTAGGTATATAGAGCAAAGGTCTTACTGAAATATTTGATTTAGACATTAAACTGTATGACATCCAGTAGCTACCATTTTATCAAAATAAGTTGTTCCCACGTCTAACCGCCTTTGAGTGAGGTCTCACTACCATTTCCAGGTTGGCCTTGAACTAGCAATTTTCCTGCCTCAGTCTCCCAAACTTTCTCCCCCTCCCCCTTCCTTTCTTAAAAACTTAAAACAAATTGCTGGTATGGTGGCATGTCTTTAACCTCAGCAGTCCTGAGGCAGGAGCAGGCAGAGTACCATCTTACTATGTGGAGAAGGCTAGCCTGCTCTGGCCTCCTGCTCCAGCATCCTGTGTGCTGGGATGACAGGTGGGCACCTCCCCAGCGCCACTCTTTCATTCCTTTACTAGGGAGCAAGGTTTCACTGTAGCCCTAAGGGGCCTGGAAGCCACTACCTACATCACACTAGCCTCCATTTTACTTTCAAAATGGCTAAAGCTCCAACCATCCTCATCTTTGCCCCATGCTCCTTTTCCCTGGAGGCCAGCAAACTTCAAGTCAGTGTGTGAATTCTCAAGCCCTGCCTGTTTTAGTTCACATCATTAACACATTAGGTACTGTACCACTAAAGTGTTTCCCAAGGGGCACCACGTGGCCTATCCTTTTGCACTTGCTTCAGAAGTATGATACCATGTTGACACTTGGTATCTTTCACTCAATACTAACAATGAATAATAAACATAATAAATTTATACTCCCTTCATTCTTCTCTTGGGCCAGAAAAATACAGAGGTAAGGTAAATCATCCTTGCCGTAAGGCACAAGCATTGAAAGGTTGTCAGAACCTCTTCCTAGCTGATGGTCCTATGCAATTCACTCAACTCTTCTGAGTACCTGAGTCCATCTACATTTGAAGGTTTCGAGTCTGACTTCCTACAAGGCTTCCCTGTGCTCCTTATAATGCCAAGAAAACCGATCTGAGAAGTCAAGAGAATACCCACATAATCACATGGAAAATTAGTAGTAGGAACACAAATAAAATCTGGCAAATTTAAACAGCAGGGCAACTATTCTAGTGGTCTTGGAATAAACCCACACAAAAGCAAGCTTCTGGGCTTTTACTCAGGGAAGTCGGCTGAGAAGAAAAGAGCCACCTCAGTGTCCTCAACAACTTCAAGATGTGGAACTGACATAGGGGGAGGAGCCTAAGAGGGTTTCCAGAGAAAACAACAGGGTGTGTGAGTACCCATGCATAGCTTCAACCCATAAAATCTCTAAAAAGGAGGATTTAGGAATTAGTCTAGCTAATGATTAAAAATTTGGACTCAAGGGGCTGGAGGGATGGCTTAGGGGTTAAAAGCACGTACTGATCTTGCAGAAGACCAGAGTTTAGTTCTCAGCACCCATATGAGGCAGAGCACAACATCTGTAACTCCAGTCCCAGGGGGGTACCACCTCACGAACATTACCCCACTCCATGATCACAAATAAAACTGAATTCAGAAATCAGACAAATCTATATTCAAATTCTGGGTCTAACATCTTCATTGTGTAATCCTAGTAAGGCAATTCTTTGGAATTCCTCTATCTACAGGTGTCTAGTTGATTTGTTGGTCATTGTGAAGACAAACGTAACATCTAACACACAGAAAAATATGCAACAAATGCTGATCAAGAAAATGAGAATGAGGACTTACAGAAAACGAGATTCAAGGCTGCTCTCAAGTCAAAGCTTCTGGAACTTTGGGCAAAGGCTAGGAGCACTGATAATGTGCTGTTCCTTTGTTTAAAATGCTTCCGGTTAGGGGATAAGATCCCGACTCTTTGGAGGGTTTAAAGCACCAACACAATAAGGTTTTGTCTATTCATGTCTTAAATACTCTCATTAATAGCTTATGCCGCTTAGTCTATCCGATGGTTCTCTACAGCTGGGATGCAGTAGACACCGAGTTTCTCATGGACATCTCAAATATCTCTTGAGAAGTCGTCCATGACTTTCTTTCTAAAGGATCCAACTATCACATTACTTTGTCTTAATAGTTCTAAACTTAGAGGTCTCATTTACTTATTCACAAACACAAGACAACTGCCCACCAGGAAGTTCTATCCTTGAAAGAACCCCATCTTGCCACATTCAGTCAGTATGCAAAAGGTGCTCAATTGAATTGTAAAATGAATACCTGAGGGGAAGGACAGGTGCGCTATACCTCAAAGGTCAGAGGGAGGCCTCAGTAATTTAGGATATTAGCCAATAGGGCAACTAAAAGGCAGGCAGAAAGAGCTAAGTAGGGTACTAAAGTGGGGAAGATGCGAGGGAGTGGTGGGAGTGGCTGGTGCGGCAGATGGCTGGGGTGGGCGGGGGAAGAAAGACCCAGAGGACTAGATCAACACGAGGTCCAGGGCGCTGATGCGGGTGCAGGACGCCTGCAGGCCTGGAGGGGAAACAAGGGGCGGGTTCCTACCTCGCGCCTGCAGCAGTCGCAACGCGCGCTCGTACAGCGCCGAAGCCTCGGCGTACTGGCCGTTGCGGAAACTCTGGTTGCCGGCAGCGCGGAGCTCTTCCACAGAGTCTGAGAGTTTGGGGGCCATCCCGGGAGGCCGGCAAACAGGGACCACCTCCGTTCCCCGCTGAGTAGTGCGCAACAGCTTCCGGGTGGAAGCAGCGGATGCGTGCCCTTAAGGCCCGCAGCCGACTGGCCTCGGGGTGGGGGTGGTGGTGATAGACGGGGTCGCGGCTAGGCGGCCAGGGACGGAAGGAAGCGCGGGATTAAGCCCTGGGAGGGCCTGGTGCGGCGGTTGGACGCGGGGAAGGGAAAGCCAGGAAGGCTAGGCCAACGTGAGGCCCGGTGCGGGGATGCGGGTAGAGGACGCAGGCCGGGAGGGAAACGTGGGGCGGGTTCCTACCTCGCGCCTGCAGCAGCCGCAGTGCGCGCTCGTACAGCGCCGAGGCCTCGCCGTACTGGCCATTGCGGAAGTTCTGGTTGCCGGCAGCGCGGAGCTGTTCCACAGAGTCCGAGACTTTGGGGGCCATCCCGGGCGGGCTGGTAAACGGGGACCAAGGCGTTTCCCGACTAGTAGTGCGTAACAGCTTCCACCCGGAAGCTACAGCTGCGTGCCTTTAAGGCTCGCTGCTGACCGGCCTTGAGGGGCGGGGCCAGGCGGGGCGGGGCTAGGTGGCTAGGGGCGGGCGGAAGGGTGGGCTCGCTCAAGCCCTTAGGTAGGTCCGGCCGCTCTTCGTTATCCAGGGGCGGGGCTAGGAAAGGGCGGGGCTAAGAGGGTCGGAGGCGGGGTCTTTGGGAAAAGAGGGCCCGTGGCGTGTGCTCAGTCTGGAACTCGTGGTCAACAAGCTTGAAGGTGGTGGTGCTCCATTGCAGAGGCGACAGTGGCTGAATCACCGAAGGAGGCAGATTATTATTTTTCGTTGAGCCTGGGAAGCAATTAATCCACGACCAAAAGAAGACGCACTTTTCGACAAGATCTTAATACTTATAAAAAAGCAAACAGCAGGCTAATGCAAGTCTATGGAAGGCTAAGGCACCTTTAAGGACTGTATAGGATAGAGTGAACATGATGAAAATTTATCATACAAAAGAATACAGTGCTCTTAAAAAAATAGCAGCAACAAAATCCAAAGTTCAAGTCTGCAATTCTACCACTTAGGAGGCCAAGGCCAGTATAGCTGAACTCCTGTTTTAAAACATAACCAAGAAAACACAATGATGTTACAGGTGATAAATTATTTCTCCGTTGCCGGTGAAATGAGCCAATTTCAGCCAGATTAGATTACATTAAAGGCAGGTTTATTGGGAAGCTGCTCTCAGGCAAGTTCACTGGTCCCAAAGGAGGAGGCCAGGGAAGTCGCCATGGGGGGAGTGGAAGAGAAAGGAGAAGGGAGTTTATGCACTGATCGAAAAGGAGAAGAGCAAGAGACCAACCAAAATGTCTAGATTAACGTTCAGGGGTGGGGCCAGGGTATGGCCTGGAGATCCCAGGAAACCAAACAATAGGAAATAATCTTGTGGAAGATGTTAAAGGTGAGCAGGCCACAGAAAGCCTCCGAGGGTGAGAGTTGAGCAGAATCCTGAGATGTAAGGAACAAGATTCCAGAGAGCTGAAAAGCACCTGGCATCTTGTGGACCATAAAACTTATTTAGTGGATGAATACAGATGAATCATGATCTTCCACTGAAGCTGGGCCTTGTGCTGTGTGCTTTAATCTCAGCACTTAGGAGGTAGAGGCAGGTTGGGTTATGAATTTGAGGCCAATCTGGTCTACGTAGCACGTTCCAGGCCAGCCAGGGCTATACAGATGCTGTCTCAAATCCCTACAAACAACCCCAAACTAAAAATATAACCACCATGCCCCTAAAAACAGAACTGTGAGGGCTCAGCGAAGGAACTACAGACATCTGTGAGCTTTATTTTTATTTGCCATTAGCCCTATGGTTCAGCTTGAGCTGAGTCTAGACTGTCATTTTGGACTAAGTCAGTGGGTCTGCCCGTTGTGGGAGTGTTCCAGGTTCAAAGGAAACCCCCAATTCCTCCTCCCAAAGGGCAGGCTTGTGTTGAATATTGAGAGGGTAAACAAATGGATTGCTGGTGGATAGAGCCGAGTATTCCTCTAGAACCTGTTGGTTTCTGCCTAACAAAAGGAGCCATTCCTTTCTCTTCCTTGCCTTTGGCAAAGAAGACTTATGGCTACCCATTGAGACTCAGCTGTGATTACATATCAAAGTCCAAGCTAACCTGCAGGTTCCTTGAGTCCCTAGTTTCACGTATCTGTTAGGAGTAGCACGCTAGAATCCTGGCCCTCCTTACCTCCTCCACTATGCTCTCAGGCTGTTCCAGATTACAACTTGTTCACTCCCCTCCGCAGCAGTTACCCTACAGCAAGGTCCCGACCCGCTATTCTCTGTTATTTTCTCTGCCCAGAGATATAGCCCTGGACTTGGCCAGTTTGTTTTTTTTCCTCTCTGCATCTACAATAAAACCTCCCCAGTCTTGGAGCAGGCATTTTGGTGGTTTCTTTACTGCGCCCTAGAGTGCTTGGGGCTTTTCCCTTTGGCCCGAACAAGAACTCAATTCTTATCAAGTCCATGCTTTGCTGAGAAATTGGGGAACCCTCAAGCAGTCAGGCTTGAAAGTATTCAGTCCAAAGGCAAGTCAAGGAGAGGGTGTCGCTAACACTTCAGCCACTAGAGGCCGCCCGAGAGGCATCTCTTTGGTCTCTGACTTCTGTATCCGCCCGCCACTGTACCACGTGACCCACGCCGATCAGCCCGGCCTCCTCTCGCTTCCGGTAGGGGCGGAAAGCGGAAGTGTGGGAGGGTTTGCGGGGCGGGCTCCCGGAGGATGGAGCATTGAGGCAGTCTGGGCGGCTGCCGGCAGCGCCATGGAGACCGTGCAGCTGAGGAACCCACCGCGCAGGTGAGGGGCCGTAGCCTGAGAGGACGAGAGTTGGGTGGAGAGGGAAGGCGCGAACTTGCTGAGGGTAGACCCCGGTGTGCAAGCTTCGGCCGGGCGGAGGGGGACCCGCGAGGCTAGCGACCGGGCTGCAGGAGCACCTGCTGAGTGAGGGAGCATCCGCTGGCCGGGACAGAAGTGATTTGGGTTAGATAGAGAACTCTCTGGGCAACGTGCGGACAAGTTAGGGAGATACCAGCAGAGGCCGGGAAAGGCGCCCCAGGAAGGCACTCGGGGATGTAGGGGCGAATGCTGAGGCCGGGTGAGAGCGAGGACTTACTGAGAGGGTCCTGAGTACCACAGACCGTGCGGTGGAAAAAGGTCCGTTGCTTTGCTTCTGAGCAACTGAGGCAGAAGTCGTTAGAAAAATTGATTGGAGGTCCCATGGCAAAGTAAGAGGTGGAGTGGGGATTTTGTGTCCTGGTAGTCCTGTCCAAAGTCATTGCTCCTAACCGCCTTTCTGTGGAAGTACCAGTGTTTCGTGGGTCTAGTAATGGAGAGAGGATTATGGGGGCTAGAGTTTTCAAGGGTTTTCAGAGTGTCAGCCCCATGTAGGATGATGTAGTGGTGGTGGTGGTAATGGCTTTTATTATTGATGTCCTGAGGGTCTGCTTAATTTTCTTCAAATCCTCCTCAGCCGTCCCAACACCCAAAGTTGGGACGTCGATAAAGAAAAAAAAACAAACCCGGGAGTGGGTAAGCTGAGGTCCAATAAACAGAGTTTAGACACAGTAGGTTCAGTCAGACTTTGTCCTTTTCAAATTCTGAGAGTTTCAATACTCTCAGCTCCAGATTCTAGAAGTATCTAGAATTGTTTTGGGTCAAGATGAAGGTGACTGACTTTAGGAAGTCTCAACTCCTAAACTGGTTGTTGTTGTGTTGGACCACTCCCCCTCACCTGGAGAAAAGATCGTGGAGCCTGAGGGAGTCATGCATCTCTCAGATACAGCTAAAAACTCGAGTTTCACAGAGAAGACATTTGACTTCCTGCAGCAGAATGAGCACTAAAATAGGAAGTATTCAGAGTAAGGGAGTGCCCGCCATCCGAGAGGTGAAGGGAGGGGACTGAAAGCCTTAGGCAGCCCTCTTGGGGTGGGGGTTATTGGAAGTACACAAACATGGAATCAAACAATTGGCTTGTTGAGATGGGCTCAGGTTTGACTTGTTGTGGTGTGCTGAGGCTCTAAAAGCAATAATTATTAATTACAGCCAGAGAGGGCTTACAGGTTGGCAGGCACTGTCTTAATAGCTTTCCAGCTTGCCTGTTCAACCATACGAAATTGCTGGTGTTTGACCACTTTTGAACTTGTAAAAATGGTACTTTGAAAAGGTACACCTTACTGACTCAACTGGCCTTCACGACTCTCATGTAAGGAGGATGTCCTTATATCTTTACTTTAGATATGCTAAAGCCAGGCCACAGAGAGGCAGGCCATTTGTTAACTGCAGTATTTATGCAGTCAGTAACCACTAGACCCGTTCTTTTTCTTTGGTTCCTCTCTTCAAAAACTTTCATTTAATTAAAAGTTTTGTTTTGTTTTTTTCCCCTTTGTGTTTGTTGATTGTGGGCTGGGTAAAGTTTTGTTTGTTTTGTTTTGACTTTGCTCAATTGTTGTTTATTTTTCTTTCTTCCTTCTTTCCTTTCTTTTTTTCTTCCCCCCCCCCCCCCCCATGGGTTTCTCTGTGTAAATGTTCTGGTTGTCCTGGAGCTCACTCTGGAGACCATGCTGGCCTCAAACTCACAGGAATCCACCTGCCTCTGCCTCCTGATTGCACCACCATAGCCCGCCGACTTTGTTTATTACGCCTTTTGGATTTTAAGAACTGTAATAAAGTGCAAGAGAAGAGTGTGGCAGGATCTAGTCCTTGAACGATTGGTGCTTCCTGTTCATTGTAACTAGTGGACTGCTGCATTTTATTATCAGAATTAACTGGTTCAGATTACTGTAACAAGCACCACATCTGAGTAGTTTAAGCAACAGAGATTAATTTTTTTTTTTAGTTGCCATTTTGGAGGCTGGACGTTTGAAATCAGATGTCTTTGGCTTTCATACAAATGACCACCTTTCCCCAACCTCTCCATGTGGTCTTCGTTCGTGTCTGTCTATGGTTTCATCTCTTCCGATTTCAAAGTCAGCTATCTCCAGATGCAATCTCATGTTCTGAGGTTCTCTGAGTTAGAATCCCAATATTCACATGAAGGAGGGGTGCAGTTAATTCAGTTACCCATTTTGTTTATTTCGAGACAGGGTCTCACACAGTAGCTCAGGCTGTCCTCAAATATACTACAATCCCGCAGCAGCATCCGGCTGGCTGCATCAGCCTCCTGAGTGCCGAGATTACAGGCAGAAGCCACTGGACTTGACAACTTTGTTATTGAAATGTTTTGGTTATCTTTTATAGTTGTTGTAATCTGTAAAATTCTGTTAGAGGGATAAATATGTATAAATGCATCGAGCCTCTGAGAGTTCTGACATGGAATAGTTGATTGAGAGTTAGTCATCTGAGAGATCACTTCTTAATACCTTGTGTTTGGAAACTACAGATGTCTTTTTGAGAGGTTCAGATGATGTGCATCCCAACAGTCTCAGTGCAGGAAACACTCTCTGCTGTCATGAGCTTGATGTTTGTGTGTGACTCAGTGGCTAGTGATGGATCAGTGTCTTGCAAGACTTAGTGATTTTAAAATGTAAGTCGCTGTTGGGTAATGGTATAGTGGAAGGCTTAGGGTGCATTCCTGGGATGCTGGCCATTCCTGTGTCAGCTGACACAGGAGAGGAACGTCACCAATATTTGGTGTGTGTAATTGCATTGGCCAGGCCTAGTCATTATGAACAAATGAAAACTGGCGAAGGATGTCAACGCTGTTCAAACCTCGTCACCACCGTTCACCAAAGTCAAGACTGTTTGGATGGTATAGTCCTCGTCCTTGAGGACTCAGTCACTTAACAGATATTTCATGAGATTTATTTGTTGATAACCTACTAGTTAGCATCTCAGAAGAAATTTTATTTTCATGAGCCAGGTGTGGTGGTGCACACTTTTAATCCCAGCATTCTTCTGGAAGGCAGAAGCAGATGAAACTCTGAGCTTGAAGCCAACCTGTCTATAGAGTGAGTTCTAGGACAGCCAGTGTTACAGAGAGAAACCCTGTCTCAGAAAAGAAAGAATGAAATTCTATTTTGATAACACAGAGAACACAGAGATTGCTATTCAAGGTTATGTGATTGCCGCCCTTACATTGGCTTATCCATTTAGCAAATATTTTTCTGATCATCTCTTGTTTATTTGACACCAGAGATAATAAAGCTTCTTTAAGTTTGAAGTGTTTTAAAAACTCTAGGTGCAAAACAAAACTCTCACAAGGTTGTTTAAAGTTTGTCTGTCTGTCTCAGCGTTATCAGTCTTACAACTGTCTCTTAGGGTCCTGGCAGTTTCCTTTGTTATTCTGTGGTCTCTGAAATAGCAACTTTTGCTTTTATTAAACTCTAAGAGTCACCACTTGAAAGGGAATCCGGTCTTCCTTTATATAAGTTGTTTATAAGAGTTTATTCTCGATGAATGAAGTATTGTCCATTGTTTATACAGCCATGATTGGGGGTTTTACCAAAAACTCCCAGCATATGAGTGGTTGGTTTTAACTTCTGAGTTCGTAGAAATATCACTTCTGAAGCTTAAGAGGAGTTTCACTTCAGCCCTTTTGTTTTGAAGCTGGGAGTTTTTATGAAGTCATTGGGATTTTAGTTCTAGGATCTTTTGAATCTCTAAATGTCAGTGTGTTGGTTATCTTCAGGTTGAGGTATTACACTCTCTGTAGTTCTCCATTTCTTTGTAAAATTCTGCAGGCTCGCACCTTTGAGGTCAGGGACTGTTGCTAGTTATATTTCATGTGGTCAGGCTTTTTTTTTTTATTTTTAACTTTATATCTTTCTAACTTTTCTATTTTTATTTAAAGTAATTTCTTTTAAGAATTGGTATTGTTCAGAAAGTTCAAGCGTTTTTTTTGCACAAGAAATTTAGAGTGTGACCGCTTCCATATTGCACCGTTTCCTGAAGCTGTCTTTTCTTGTCTTTTGTAGTTTCAGGAAATCATTGTGTAGAAGACACATTCTCTCTCTCTCTCTCTCTCTCTCTCTCTCTCTCTCTCTCTCTCACACACACACACACACACACACTCTCTCTCTCTCTCTCTCTCTCTCTCTCTATATATATATATATATATATATATATATATATACTCTCTACAACGAACTCTTGAAGTCTGTTAATACGTTTTTTAGAGGTCTCAGAGTTTACAACTTGAGTGTTGCTTCGTAGCCTCTCCAGTGTAGAAGTCGTGGGTGACCTGTTTGATTTTTGCTCTTGTGAAAGGTCCGTGGCTGATCGTGGTGGGGAGGGTCTTAGTGAGATACTTAAATTCCCTGCTGCCAAGTTAGTTTGTACTTTTGCTTCTGTATAAATGTCTGCTTTCTACTTCCTGTTTCTGTGTTACCTATAGAACTTAATTGGGTAGACAAGATGACCAAAACTTTCCCAATAGAGTTAAAAGGTCAGCTAGTCCACTTCAGGCTTAAATATGCAGCGTTACTTACACACTTTTTTTTTTTTTTTTTTTTTTTTTTGAGATAGCTATGCCATTTAAGCTCATAGGATGAATTTACGTAATGTTTGACTCTGTGCTATAGCATTTCAGTCACATGATACTTTATTTTCCATAAGTTTTTCAACCATACAGAACTTGGCCTTCTCAAGGCAGTCTGTATCACTCTAGGGCAGCTCATCTTATTAGAAAATCATACAGATGTTGAACTGAAATTTGATTCTTTATGTTCTGGTCCAGAATGTGCTCATTGGGTGACCCAGCAAAAGTATCCCTTCCACAGAGCAGTCTGTTAATGTCCTTTAAAGGAGCCAGGAATGGTGTTGTACACCTATAATCCTGGCACATGACAGGCTGAGGCAGGGGGATTGTGAGTTTGATGCTAATCTGAGTTACAATCTGAGCCTGACTTAAACAAACAAAACAAACAAAAAACCCTCTTAGTTTGCCTTAATTATTAGTTATTAGTAGAGAAATTAGACTTCATAGAGCAATTCCTAGAATAGTAATCATAAAATACAGTGTTCTTTATTTTTTAGTTGCAAGTAAGACACATTTTGTGTTTATGTCTTTTTATCCACAGGCAGCTGAAAAAGTTGGATGAAGATAGTTTAACTAAACAGCCAGAAGAAGTGTTTGATGTCTTAGAGAAGCTTGGAGAAGGGTGAGTACAGATAAGCTACATCTGACCCGTGGGTCCCAGTCTTTCCCCAGCCTAGCAGCCTAGCATGTGAATTTCTCATGGTGTGACACTCAAGCCTTTGAAAAAGAAAGAACGTCATGTGTCAGCATGGTTCTAGGTGCTGGGGGAGGTGCGTCTGCTACTTGCAATGCCTTTGCATTCTTTGCCCTTATCACTAAACAGATTTAGTGAATTCCAGGCTTTTTAATATTAACTTATCTATTGTTTTCTCTTACAGAATCTGTGATGCATATGGTTTTATATAATTAAAATGAAACACTAATTAGATTATAATTCACTTAGGTTTTTAAAAAATCAGCCAGGATGGAGACACATACCTTTAATTCTAGTATTTAGGAAGTAGAAGCAGGCAGATCTTTGTGAGTTTGAGGCAGGTCTGCCTTACATAGCAGGTTCCAAGCCAGAAACATAGTGAGATCCTATCTAAGTTAGACTTGGTCAGTTTTGTATGCTGTTCAGGATTTCTGCCTAGTATGTAATCACCAGTCAGTAAAAAACAGGAAGTCAACATTTCTGTTGAACTTTGTGATAAAGAGCAAATAAGCCGAGAACTGTTTGCATCTTCTCAGGAGATCCAGCATCCCGGTTGGGAACCAGTGGAGGTTGTGAAATGCACCGCACGCAGGGACTTTCAGTACTAGATGATGGGCTCTGACTGCCTTTCACTGATACAGTAGGGCATGGTGTCAGCGTTTCTTACATTTCTGCATATCATTGCAATTTAATTCTGTGTATTCATTCCTTCTGTAATGATCAGTGCATTAAAATGCCAGGGATACCTTAAGTGTTTAACTTTTGAATATGTAATAAGTTCATATGATTCAGAGATAGATGATGCGTAAGTCGATAAGTATGTGCTCTGTGTGAAATTTCAGTGTCTTCAGAAACCTTTGACTAATGTCTGTCTTGAACATACGCTTCTTTTCTTTCTCAGTGATGCTAGGGATTGAACCTGGGGTCATGTGCTCTGCCAGAGCAAAGCCTCCCCTTCCCTGACTGTTTTGAGAGTTTAGTATTATTTATGTTTAACACAGATCTGTGACAATAACAAATGCAAATCTGGATTACATGGAATAGATTTTCATGGATTACCTCCTTGTTAAAAACACGAGTCTTCACTTTCTGTTAGTTGCAAAAGTACTTTTTGGGATCCATCAGAATCAAGCAGGGGAAGGAAGGAAGAGAACATGAGTGGTAGCCCCATGACAAGCCCAAGATGGTGGAAGACTGCCAGTTGGACTGCTTCAGTAAAGGTATGAGGTGGCAGAAGCCACTCTGTATCTCTTTCTTGCTATCTGTAGCTTTAGCTTGCCATTCTTGATATTCTCCTGAAGGCAATTAGTCGATATGCCTTGATTAAACAATGTTCACAGGTTATTTTTGGAATAGAATATAAGTTTGTAGACATAATTGTATGTGTAACCAGCTGGTTCTTTTTATTTTTAATAAAAGCATGTCAGGGTAATGAAGTCATGCAGACCTGAGTTAAAGGTCTTGGTGTCCTGTTATTAGTCATAGCAATGAGCTTATATGTCTCGGAGCCTCATAACCTTCATCTGTAAAGTGGGGAAAATAATAATATTTATTACATGGTGTCATGGAAGAATTGCATGAAATAATAGAGAGGTACTGGGAACAGTGATTGTCACGCACTGAGTGCTCACTAAGTCACAACCGTTGTTTTTGAGTGTATTAACTGGAGCATTTTTCAGACCTTACGTCAAATCAAAGCTAAATCTTAACTCTTTAAGTACAGTTAGGTATCCTTAGCAGGGATATTTCTTGGGGTGCTTAATTTAGGAACTATCATGGTTATAGACAGAAAATGTCAGAAATACCATGTTAGGAAAAAAGCAAGCTAACTGATTTTTTTTTTTTTAATTGTGTTTAGATATGGATGACTTCAACAAAGAACTTGGGAATGTCCCTCTAAAGATCCTTCTCATGCTATCATCTCATTGAACTTTTAAATGGCACCATAGACACTTGGATTTTTGCCATCCTGATGTATTGAACCTGAGCAAGTTTTATGGAACCAGCATGATCCTGAAGGAAGGCCTTACCTCTGCTTCTCTTCTGATGTGGATGGCAGTGTCTTCAGATGTTCCCGCAGGGCAGGACTGCAATTTCCCAGGACTTGAGGGCGTGTGCTGAAGAAGCACATTGAGTTCTGCAGCTGTGGTCATGCTCTTTTGAAGAAATCCTGTGGCTCTGTGGCAGGGCAAAGTCACAGCTCGAGCCAGGCTGAGTGGCGAGCGAGCACCTGGAGGGTTTAGAATGGAGCCTTGCCTTCTGCCTCTGTGATTTCTACTTTTATACATTAGCTCACTTAAGTTTCTCTGTTTTTCCCTTTAGTCTTAGCGCCTCATGGACTTTAGGCACGTGCTCTGTCACTGAGCTACACTCCTAGCCTTCGTTATGTTTTTACTATTAGATAATAGCACATTGTTCCCATAGTTTGATAGCTAATGTTCCCATAGTTTGATAGTTAAAGCGTGGAGTGCTGTGGAGAGCTTATCTGTGAAGAATGGTACTCTAATGAGAGCTGACTTCCAGAAGCAGTAGGTGTGGGAAAACTGCAGTACGAGTGCTGAGGGAAAGAGTTCTGCAGCCAGCAAAACTCGCTCCAGCCTGAAGCCGACATGAAGAGATTCTTGCACATACGCTCGGTCTAGTATTTCAAAAAGGCCTGTGGATGTCAGTAACAGAGTACTTGCCAACAATGGCTAACTACGGAGGCATGCACTGACAGCCTAATCAATCTTCTCTAAGTGGATAGTTGACTTGACAGTGGTTGATCTGGGCAGTTCCTACGGTCACAAGATGGTTATGTTAGTTTCAAGTGTCATTCCCCCTGATAGTCTCCAAAGCACGGCCGAAAGTGACAAGTGAAAATGAACAGCCTTGTTTGCTTGTCTTACCTGGGAAGGAAGTCTCGAGAATTCTAGCCATACACTAGCCAGATCTAGGTTAGATTCTTGCTGCAGGTTCATTCACCAGGAGGAGAAATGGCACAGCCTATCGCGATTTGTCCTAAATGAAGGTTATTTTAGCAAGAAGAGAAGGTGCTGGCTGGGTCTTCCACACATGCTCAACAGTTGTTTTCTGTGATAAAACAATATTTGAAGGTCCTTTGAGTGTCTTTATTCCTTTTTAAGTATAAGGGATTCAGATAGAACCTTTTATGTGCTCTGTATTCATAGATATTTCTTTTTTTAAAGAAGTTTTTAAAATCTATTTTGACATTGAGATAATTTCTTCTTGGTAGTGACAGAGCTCTGTTATTTTGACATCTTATGCCACATTCTTTATTTTGATTTTCTCTTCATCAAGATAGCATGTAGAAATAGGTATGTTTGTGAAATTTATTTATTCTTTTTGGTTTTTCAGATTTTTGAGACAAGGTTTTTCTGTGTAGCCCTGGCTATCCTGGAACTCCCTCTGTAGACCAGGCTGGCCCTGATCTTACAGAGATCTACATGCCTCAGCCTCCCAAGTGCTGGGATTCAAGTTGTGTGCCACCACCACCCGGCATGTTTGGGAAATTTAAGAGATGATTTTCTCTTATCACTGAGAGCTGCCCAGGGTCTGTAAAGTTCTAGCATATTTCTCATGGGCACCATAGCTGTCTGGTAAGAGAGTTTGTGTTTTGTTGTTGTCATCTTGTGAAGAAGACAGTTGAGACACAAGGAGCTCACTCAGGTTATGATAGTGTGTATTGGCAGTGGGTGGCAGTCTGCCATCTTCAGATTCTAAACCTCAAGTTCTTGGAGCACCTAGATTGAATGAACATGGAACCTTAGTTTTGATAAGCATTTCGGGGAAGATGAAATGCAAGGCAAAAAGATTTGAATGTGCACTGTTCTTTGGATTCTGGCACAAAAGAGACTTGGGTTTTCATGAGATTGTGTATTTTAAGCCTTGCAGCTGTGAGAGGAATAAGGCCAGAGAGGCTGGTAATAGAGTGGTCATAGGAAAACACACACATGTACTGTGTTGCTGTGGAGAGAAATCAAGCATCACGTTCAGACTGCATGGGTTCAGATCATAAGCTCATCACTTCCGTGACCTTGGTAATTTATGTGATTGTGCCACACCTGGTCTTGTGTCTGGGTGCTCTGGCTTTATGAATGGTCTCCTTCCTCCAAATGCAGGTCTTATGGCAGTGTGTACAAGGCTATTCATAAGGAGACTGGTCAGATTGTTGCTATCAAGCAAGTGCCTGTGGAATCGGACCTGCAGGAGATAATCAAAGAAATCTCCATAATGCAGCAGTGTGACAGGTAAAGCATGTGGGGTCCTTGACAGAACAAGCCCCTGCATCAGCTGGGATTGTACGGATTGACACCTACAGATTGATTGCTGAGATAGTCTCAGGAGGGTGGGGTTAGGGGAGTCACTATGCATGTTTTTTTCTGAAAAGTATAAGAAAATGTATATTTTAGTAGATAAGTTCCATTTTTATATTTTTTCCTTCATTAGTCATACCTTTAAGAGACTAGAAGAAGAGGCAGAAGGTGGTACTGGCTTTCTTTCTATTTTTCTTTTGGTAATGCTCTCTCTTACTTCCTGTTGCACAGATAGCTAAGATAAATCAAATACTTTTTAGCTCCAGGAACCATAGAATAGCAGATTGGTGTATAAAAAGAGAATATTTGCTTAGGTAGCTGTTTCTTTTTTGCCGTTAAGAATGGTTCCAGTCAAGAGTACTTAAGTGTTTTATTTTTGAGGAACTAAGATTTGTCAAGCTTTAAGCAGGAAATTGGCCCCAAAGTCAACCACAGAAGAGCACGTGATCTGCTCTGAAGTTCCATGACAACATGCTGGTTGACGGCGCAGGCATAGGGCAGCACTGTTAGATGTGCAAGTACAGTAAGGGCCGTGCTGGGGCCAGGGGTTGGGAGAGCAGGGACGAGGTTTGCACTGGAGCATTGCCTGTCGGTCCAAGGCCAGTCTGGTCAGATGATCTGTTACCTCCCCAGTCAGGCTTCGGGGGAGACTGTGGGGGAGTGCATCTTGTTATTTTGTATCGACCTCAGATCTCCCTGTTTTTGAAGTACAGCAGCTACTGTCTTCCTCCTGCTTTAGTTTTCATTTTGTGACTATTGTCTACTATACAAACACCTGCACTCCACCCCCACAGCTGCATTGGTGGGATTAAGTTAGCAGGTTTTCTTCTGGTCCACATGACTCACTCGAACTCTTCAGCTCGCAAATGGGGTCTGTATCTAGACAGTATAGAAATGCTTCTGACTAATGATTTGATTTTTAAAGATTTATTTATCTTTACTTTTTATGTGTATGCCTGTATGTATGTATCTGGCCTGAATGTGTGTGTGTGGCCCACATGAGACTGAAGCCTGTGGAAGCTAGAAGATGGTATCAGACCCCTTGGAATTGAGTTATGCACAGTCGTGTGCTGCCATGTGGGTACTGGGGTCTGAGCCTGGGTTCTCTGCAAGAGCAGCAAGTGCTAAGAAATGACGTTTAAAGATCCTCTGTGTTAAACTTGTATTTTTTTTTTTTTTAAAGCCAGGGCAGAATCCTTGTGTCCTGGAGCTTTGTTTGCTTGCTTCTTTGTTTTATTTTTATGTCATTCACTGTCTTTTGAGGAAAGGGAGGGTTTAGGGAGTAAGTGTGTCAGTAGGTTCTCTTTGTTTTCTGTGAGGTCACAGTCTAGGCGTGAACAGTGCAGGAAATCTTAGCCAGCAGTACAAGACTGCACAGATCTTATCCCAACAGTGTGTTTTCACAATAAAGTCAGTGCCTACAGGAGGAGAGGAGCAGAGCACCCGGATTGTAACTGTGGGTACTCAGTTACCTGTGCTTCCACCAATACTCATTTTATGTGCCATGCTTGCTTTCTTTTCTTTCTTTCTTTCTTTCTTTCTTTCTTTCTTTCTTTCTTTCTTTCTTTTTTCTTTTTTTTTTTTTTTTTGCCACTGGCATATGTCCCAAGGACAAAGGGGCGTTTGAAATAAAAAGTCAAGGAAGCCAGGAGAGTTTTAGCATCTTTTGTTGCTATGCAACCTGTCTTTCAAAGTAGTCCAGCTGTTTATGGCACAGTTGTTGAGACAGATTGTTCATTTTCCTGAGATGCTTGATTCCTCACATATTTCTTTCTTACTTGGTGTCTCTCATCGAATTTAAGACCTAAGGTTCCAGATTTGATGCTAAGTAGTCTTTACACTATAAAGTGATGATTTTGTTACTCCCAATTATATCATGACTTTTAGAAAAAAAAAGAGAAAGAAAAAAGATTACTTTTCATGATTGTTATGTATCCCTTGATATATCTGTCTGTCCTGTCTCATTGGGAGTTTACTGTGTTTGCTTACTCTTTTATAGCTTATCTTCCCCTCTCTTATGCTGCTCTTTTAAATTTAAATTTCATGTCTCTGTATCACTTGCATGCCTATTGCCAGAGGCCAGAAGAGGGCATCAGGTCCCAGGAACTGGAGTTACAGATAGTTATGAGCCACATGTGGTGCTGGGAACCAAAACCAGGTCCTCTAGAAGATCAGCATGTGCTCTCAACATCTGATCCACGTGTCTAATCCCAGGATATATTAATACTTATTTATTGACCATTCCTCTAACATGTTCCATGGACTTGTGGTGTTTAGTATGTAGTATGGCATTATTTCTTACCTTCCCTCATGTTGGCTGGTCACGCACCTCATGTCTCTTTTATCAGTTCTGTGTTCATAGCTAATGTTTTGAGAATCTGTGATTCTTTTCTGAAGATAAGTTACACACTTAGAAATATTGTTCTCTTGCTTTGAATCTGTATATTACTCTTAGGAAGAGCTGATCTTTATCTTCTTATCAAGAGATTGCTTTTGTTAGTCCTAACTAGAAATAATTTATTTTTATGAAATGAGAAATTACTTTCCATGCATTGAACAGAATGGATTCAAATGTTTGAAGAACATTCCACTAAATTGTATTGTGTCTCTTTCCAGCCCTCATGTAGTCAAATACTATGGCAGCTACTTTAAGAACACAGACCTGTGGATTGTTATGGAGTACTGTGGGGCTGGCTCTGTATCTGATATCATTCGGCTGCGAAACAAGACGGTAAGTTTGCCTGCTAGGTGGTGCTGCTAGAGCACTTTCACCAGCTTCTTCTGGCCTTTTGTGTGTGTGCTTCTACTCAGGGAGGAGTGACTGCCATGTCCATGTTTCCTTGCATCTCTACTCTCTTTTACTCACCTCCCCCAACCTCAAACAGGGATAATCCCAGTGTGCTCTCTTACCTTTGATCCTTCTGGTCCAGTCCGAGTGCTAGGTCACAGGGGTCAGCCACCTTGCTCAGTTTCCTTCTAAACGTGGCAGCTTGATGCTACTTGTTCCAGTGATTTATGTTTAGTAGGCGAAACAGTTACCAAATCATGGTTTAGGATGAATTCTCATTTTTTAATATAGGATTTCATGGGGGCCTTGAACTCACACTCCTGTGTCATTCTCCCAACCATGTCTGGCTGCTGTAGAATGACTTTTAAACATACTTGATCTTTTAAAGGTTATGTGTCTTTGTGTGGGTTTGCGCATGTGAGTGCAGGTGTCCATACAGGCCAGGCTTCTCTACCCTGCCTCAGGATTTACAGGCAACGTATGAGCCACACATTGTGGGAATGAAGCCAAGGGCTTCTGCAAGAGCAGAGTGCACTCCTAACTGCTGAGTTATCTCTTCAGCTTCTAAAAAGAGTTTCAAATGTTGACTTTTGGATTTGAATTTGTCCTCTTACCCAGTATGTCTAGAATGCCTTCTACTTGCTGTTGGACAGGGAATGAAACTGTTGTAAAAATTATTTATGTCTAAGATTTCAGGATCTGACTCAAGAGTCATGGATTCTAGTTCTTAGTTGCAGAACGAACGGTGCTGGTGGCATTAGGGGTCCAGAAGTGGGTAAAAGAGCACAGCATACAGTGCGTTGCGCTCTCTGGCAGCACACCTTCTGGTACAGAAACAAAAAGAAAACAGGCGGCAACTAGGAAGGAAGTGCCAGGTAATGAGAAATACTTTAAAAATAATTAGTAAGGCTGGTGTTGTAGCATTTTATTGCTGTGAAGAGACACCATGACCACAGTAGCGCCTCTAAAGGGAACATTTAATTGGAGCTGGCTTACAGTGTTAGAGGTTTAGTCCATCATCATCATGGTGGGAAGCATGGTGCCACACAGGCAGACATGATGCTGGAGAGGTAACAGAGTTCTACATCTTAGTCTGCAGGCAGCAGAAGGAGACCATGTGCCACGCTGGGTGTAACTTAAGCATAGGAGACCTCAAAGCCCGCCTCCACAGTGACACACTTCCTCCAGCAAGGCCACACCTCCTAATAGTGCCACTCCCCATGGGCCAAGCATTCAAACACATGGTTCTGTGGGTGCCATTCCTATCCAAATCACCACAGATGGTGATGGGAAGGTGCTAGAGAGCCTTGGTAGGCAGAGCAGTAGGAGCGAAGGGACTGTGCAGGTAGGACCCAGCCAGTGTGAAGGCCCCAGACTGCACGTGCTTGCTATATTTGCTGATAGAAGTGGCAGCCACTGAGACGGAGGGGAGGTCAGGCTAGAGAGGTGGGCAGGTTTGCTGGTGTTGGATCCTGTAGGGCGTGGTATTGTGGGTGAGTCTTAGTCCAGGTGCAGAGGGAAAAAATGTCTAGGCTCTAAAAAGCTGAGTGAGTCAACTGCCACACAGTTTGAGGACCAAGCCTAGTTGCTCTGTAGATGTCGAGATGGGATGTTTGTCTTTGGTTGTGAGGATGGGAGTGAGCATCTCTATAAGTGTTTGCAGTGCTGTAAAGATGAAGTTAAGTATGCAGAAGTGTCTTAGTTATAAAGTTTGTATTCTATCACTGTTTCACTTTCTTTTTTTGTTTTAAATATTTATTTGTTTTATTTATATGAATACACTGTAGCTTCAGACACACCAGAAGAGGGCATCTGATCTTACTACAGATGGTTGTGAGCCACCATGTGGTTGCTGGGAATTGAACTCAGGACCTCTGGAAGAGCAGTCAGTGCCCTTAACCACTGAACCATCTCTCCAGCCCACTGTTTCACTTTCTTAATTTACATTATTGAAAATTTGTATGTTTTCTTGATTGACAGTAAGTTCTTTAGCCAAGAATAGTGTTCTGACATAAAATTTGTGTGTGTACATACAAACATATATGAATGTAATAATAATGAAAAAAGAGGCCACGAATCTGAAGGAGGGGGGGGTGTTACATGGGAGGCTTGGGAAGGGGGAGATGATATAATTATATTATAATTGCAAAAAATGGAATAAATAATTAAATAGAAGCCTAAGCCTTGACTGACTTGTTGATTTAAAATTGAAGCCTGGAGAGCTGGCTCGAGAGTATAGGCTGCTCTCAGAGGACTCTGGTTCAATTCTCAGCACCCACATGGTGGCTCACAACCGTCTGTAACTCTAGTTCCAGTAAGTCTGACATCCTCACACAGACATACATGTAGGAAAAACACCAGTTTCTAAAAAACAAAAATAAATAAATCATTAAAAAATACCTAAAAAGCCGGGCAGTGGTGGCGCATGCCTGTAATCCCAGCACTTGGGAGGCAGAGGCAGGTGGATTTCTGAGTTCAAGGCCAGCCTGGTCTACAGAGTGAGTTCCAGGACAGCCAGAACTACACAGAGAAACCCTGTCTTGAAGAAAAAAAAAAAAAAACTAAAAAAAATAAACAAAATTGGAGCCCCAGGGCTTTGTGTTCAGCACAGAGTTGTTCCTGGTACCTCAGCAGTCCAGAATTAACTCTGATGGCAATTTCTGAATCTAATGCTAGTTTCATACTAGTTTATTAGTCTACGTGATTTAATTATTATTTTGCTGTGTGTTATATAAAAAACATTCAGTGTGACCACTGCCAGCTACAGATGACGAGAAATACTGTTTAAATTTGAAGAAATGTGACCAGGGATAGATACAAAAAACTATTATTTCTCATGATAGAACCAGTCTTCACAAAAGATTACGGTAGACTGATGATGATACTGCTGTGCTAAGTGAGGTTACCCAGGCTGAAACCACAGACACTGCTTGCTCTCTTGGCCGTGGGTCTGTTCTGATGTGGCTCTCAGCCTCTCATGTTTTATTTTTTATTTATTTTTTTTATTTTTTATTTTTTCCCACAAGACGTGGGAGCAGGAGCGCGGGATCCGAACGCGAGCACCAAGAGACGCCCTCTGCGGGCGGGTGCCTTAAGGGCCGAGCCACCGGCAGTTCGCTGCCTCTCATGTTTTATAAATGCTGTCTACATGGGGGTGGGGAGGACAGATGCCAGGAAACATGAGGTGGGAAATAGTGTACTTTAAGCAGAAAATTACCCTATCATTAAGTCTAAGTAGATGGCAGCCATATTTAAAGCCTCAAGTCCTGGTTGATGGATTATGACTGACCCCCTGTGAGGTGTCAGTTCCTGGTTATGTTCCTTTGGGAATTGCTGTTGAGGCTCACTTGCAGGTGCAGTTCCCTTCTGATCATTACTGCTGCTGATAATGTGGTGGTCGATTTTTGTCCTTTCTACACACTCGACTGTTTTCCTCTGAGTTTCAGTTTTGTCCTTGTCTTGATGACTTCTCTCCTTCATAGTCCTCATTCAGCAATTTCAGATCTTAGAATAAAAGTAAAAGAAAGTAGTGCCTGAAGTGCAGGCTGGGTCCTTCTAATCCTGGGTCCTACTGTCCACAGTTTACTCCCAAATGTGAGTTGGTTGTCACACAGGAGTTGTGTGAGCGTTTGATGGGATCTGTTTAGGACTAGGGTATGCTCAGAGGCCCGTGCCAGCCTCCAGCACTGTCTTTCCAGAACAGTTTCAGTTCCCACTCTTGATACCCGGGCTGTAGGAGCAGGCAATAAAAGACAGCTTTTAATGGAGTGTGTATCTGTAATGAGCAGGACTCCCATCATATCTCAGGTTGTCTGCGAGCTGACAGGGTAAGAGAAGGGAACAGAGAATGACCCAGGCGTGGAGAAGGCCTCTGCTGTCTGATGAGTGACATTTGGGCAGACTGGGGAAGGCCTGCACTACAGATGTATGGAGGGAGAGCCTTAGAGGTAGATAGAACAGGCAGGTGAGAGGAGTCTGGGGACCGGATCTCGGAATTCACAGTTGGCAGTTCTCAGGGAACAGGCAGGACACAGCAAGGCTGAAGCAGCTGTGTGTGAGGTTTGGTGTTTTCTCTTTTCTCCTGTGTGATGTTACAGGGTTGAGACTTCTTACTGTTTTTTGTTTTTCAGTTAACAGAAGATGAAATAGCTACAATATTACAGTCAACTCTTAAGGGACTAGAATACCTCCATTTTATGAGAAAAATACATCGAGATATCAAGGCTGGAAATATTTTGCTAAACACAGAAGGCCATGCAAAGCTTGCAGACTTTGGAGTCGCAGGTCAACTTACAGTAAGTGGAAATGGTGACTGGTACCAGTACTTTAGGCTATGTCCTGAGAAGTCAATTCTAATAAGTGATTTTATTAATTTGTGTGTATGTGTGTGTGTGCATGCCTGTTGGCTCATGTGCACCTTTGTGTGCTGTGGAAGCTAGTTTATGTTGATTGTGGTAGTTGTTCTTCCCCTTACTTTCTGAGACCCCGTCCTTCACTGACCTAGAGGTCATTGATTCAGATAGGCTGGCTGGCTAGTGAGCTCCCAGAGTCCATCTGTCCCTGCCCAGCAGTCAGGGTTTACAGGCGTGTGCCGTAGCATCCTGCATTGTGTAGATCTGGAGAACTGTACTCAGCTTCTCAGGTATGCATGGCAAATGCTTTACTGACATCACTCCAATCCCTACTTCCTCATTTTTAAAAAATATAATACTTGGTTTAATTGTCTTAGTAGAAATTTGTAGAATTTACAAGTACGTTATCATAGAGCTAATAGGAATTTTAGATTTTTTTCTGGGATTCAGGTTCCATGGTTCAATCTTTGTATAGAAATGAAAACTAACATAAGAAATGAGCCTTAGGTTAACTCTGGTACATCAGATAGAAAAGCTTCATTAAACCAGGCTGCTTTCCTCCAGCAAGGCAGAGACCTCTCCTGTCAGCTTCTGAGCAGCTCCGCTGCTGTCCTGGAAGCGCCCCTCCTGCTTCAGTGTTGGCTCTTGATTTCCCTCCTGTCTCTGCAGTGCTTGCCAGTGAGAAAGAAAACTGTTCAAAATGGGGGAGGGGGTGGCTAGAATTATCTGGTTTTGTAAAATAACCACTGAATGTGAAAGTCTATGTAGGAAAATGGAAACAGTTCTATGAGGATAAACATGGAATTCCCAACAATTGTGCCAAGGGTTTTCCTGATCAGTACAGTATACACTAGGTTCCCCTTCCCCACTTCTCCACAGCTACAGACCTTTTGTTTTGTTTAGAACAAGGTTTCACTATGTAGCCCTGGCTGGTCTAGAACTCTGTATGTAGACCAGGCTGGCCTTGATAGACATCTGCCTGCCTCTGCCTCCCGAATGCTGGGATTAAAGGCATGCGCCACCATGCCTATCCGACTTTTTAATTTTAGGTGATGTCCGGTTTCTTGTTTCTTTGGCCGCTTATGCTTCTGGTGCTTTATGTAACTCAAAAATCATGATCTTACACATGGTCTTTTATGTGTTTAGTGGTCTCAGTCCCAACATTTGCTTTGAGATCTGAGTTAATTTTCATGCCATGAGGTAGGTATCCAGATACCTTCTTTTGTGTATTGGTAACTGGTCATTAATCATTTATTTCAATGACTTGTTGATAAGCCTTTGGCTTTTTTCTGTTGAGTTATGTATTGGTACTTGCTGAAAATCAAGTATGGTGCATCTCTGGACTGGGCTTGTCTTCTGCTGGCCTACACGTAGGCCATTGTGTTGCCGCTCCACTGTTGATTTGTACACTGGTTGGATGTGAGGCCTTTCACTTTGTTCTCATCTTTCAAGATTGGTTTGGCTCTCTTGGGACTTTGCATTTCTCCTGAGTTTTGAATTAGCAGGTTAGTTTTGCAAAAGAGATTGTTGGCATTTTGGTAGATACTGCATTGAGTCATGGGTCAGTCTTGAAATATCACCATGTTAGGATTAAGCCCTGTAAGCCATGGACTTAGGATGATTTTTCGGTTACTTTGATTTTTTTATTTTTCACCAATGTTATATTGTTTGCACAATGCATATTTTACATTAATGTGGTTAGGTCATTCTTCAGTGATTCCTTTTTGATACTATTTTAAGTAGATTGCTGTTTTCAAATTATGTATTGTGTCCTTCAGTGTCACTAAGCTTATTGTTTATTGCTAGTTTAATTTTTAAAAAGTATATGTGTAGGGGCTGGAGAGATGGTTCAGCGGTTAAGAGCACTGACTGCTCTTTCAGAGGTCCTGAGTTCACAACCATCTGTAATGGGATCTGTTGCCCTCTTCTGGTGTGTCTGAAGACAGCGACAGTGTACTCATGTACATAAATAATTTTATAAAATAAATTTATAAAAAAAACTTGATAAAAAGTGTGAGTGTGTGTGTGTGAGATTATAGTGTGGTTGCCTGCATGCTATGGTGAGGTATGCATGTGGGGTTCTACCTCCTTTGATGTTTGAAACAGGGCATTTTGTTCTTTGTGGTGCAGATTCCAGAAGTTCTCCTGTATTCCACCTCCTATCTCCTATGGGATATGTAGGAATATAGATGGGCTATCAAGTCTGTCTTTCACTGGGTTAGATGTTAGTATTAGAGATGTCAGATCCATGTAGGGTTGGAACTACAGGCATTTGTGGACACCTGATGTGGGTGTTGGGAGCCAAACTCAGTCCTGTGACAGAGTAAGAAGTGCTCTCTTACCATCTTTCTTTAAAGACATTTCTTTATTTTTGCAAGAGGGTTTTGCAGTACAGTTTTAGCTGGCTTAGAACTCTTAGTCCCCTTGCTTCAGCCTTCAGCTTCAGGCTGGCTTTCAATGCCTGTGCCAAGAAGCCTGCTTTCTAAATTCTTCTGTAGAATCTTTGAAGCCAGCATCGCTGTTCTGATGTCCACCTCAGTTTCCCCAGTGACTGACTCAGGACTCATTCAACCCCGTCACTGTTCAGCCTGCCATCTGCTTCCAGCTTTCAGATTGTTTCGGCTTTGCTTTGCATTTTTAGATGGTTTGGGGACGAAGTGAAAGTAAGATGTGTTTGTCCAGTCTGTCATCTTTAGCAGAAATCTGTAGTTTCTTTTTCTGTTTTGGAGACAGTCTTCTGTAGCCCAGGCTGGTGTTAGACTCCATCCCTCTGCCTCAGCCTCCTGGGTTAGCAGCCAATGACTGTCTCTCAGGTTCAGTTTTTGATGTAGCTTGGGTTTTCATGTGTGAATGTGTTGTTGCACACTGGGGGTTCACTGACCTTAGTTCCTGCAGCCACACGTGTCGTGGTACACGCGTGGTAAACATCAGGAGGCTGATGTTCTTTAGTGTGTATTTGATTTTTGTCCTTAGGATAATCTCCCCCTCATCTTGTAGCAGAGGCTGGCCTGGATTCACTGTGTAACCTGGTCTTGAAGCCTCCATCTGCAGAGGGTGCTTGGATTACAAGTGTGAACTAAGGACCAGCTGGGCAGGCTCAGATCCATTCATTCATTCATTCATTCATTCTCGTTCTCTCCAACCCCTCTCCCCACATCTCTCTCATATCTCTCAAATTTGTATTTTAAAGTTTTATTTTTGTGTGTGGGGTGCAGAAGAGGGCTTGGATCTCTTGGAGCTGGAGTTATAGGTGGTTGTGAGCCACTCCACATGGGTGTTGGGAACCAAATTCAGGTCCTCCAGAAAGAAGACTAGGGAGTACTCTTAACCACTGAGCTATGTTGCTTGCCCTTTAGTTTCTAAATTTTATTTAGGAAAAAAAAATCAATCTCTCCCTCTTGTCTCTGTCTCCCCCCCCCCATTCCTCCTTCTTCTCTTTCTCTCTTTCTCTCTCTCTCTCTCTCTCTCTCTCTCTCTCTCTCTCTCTCTCATTCTGGATTTTTGTCTTTGGTGTTCTGTTCTGTTCCAGCATCATGCACCAGTTCATCTATACTTCAGTATTCTTCTGGGTTTTGTTTTCTATATTTGAGAATTACCTTATTTGAACTTATTTTGGTGAAAGTATAAGATAGAATTTAAGTTTAGAGTTTTATACATTACTGCCTAGATTTTAGTTTGGTCTTTCTCCTCTTCTTCTTCCTCCTCCTCCTCCTCTTCCTCCGAGGCAGGGTATCATTACATAGTACTGGCTCGTCTAGAGCTTTGATATAGACTAGGTTGGCCTTGAACTCAGAGAGATCTACCTGCCTCTAGCTCCAAATGCTGGGGTTAAGGTGTGTGCCACTACCCTTGGCCAGTGCTTTGTAGTTTGGGGCTATTCTGTCCTCAGCCTGCTAGTTTGAAAGCATGTTAAATTGTCTGTCTGGCACATAGAGCTGACTGGCTCTGCGTATATAGTTATGTGAGACAGTTTCTGGCTTTAACGCCTTCTGTTACTCTGTTGTACTTAGTAACTGTAACTAATTGGAGTTTAGGATGCACTGGTTACTTATTCTCAAAACACTTTCCTTTTTCCTTTGTGTGAGTATCCATTTCTGGTTTAAATAATCTAGTAAAACCAACTTTGGTTATTCCCATTTGAAAGCATGCTGGCAAGTTTGAGGTTTTGGCTAAGGAAATGATTAAGCCCAAGTTGTTGTTTCCTTTGCTGTTTTTTTTTTTTTTTTTTTAATTTGGTGCACAGTAGTTCCGAAATGCCACCTGTCATTGCTCCCAACTGATATAACCTAAGTCACAGGCACTTCAGGAGTATAGGAACAGGGATGGGAGACTCATCTCCACTTTTGCTGTGTTTGCAAGTCCTCTCCCTAACTGCCCATCAACTGTAGCAAGGCTCTGGGAAAGTGTGCACCTGCTTATTACTGCAGCAGTGTCACACACCCTGATACAAACTACAGGTGAAACTTGGGACCATGTTTATATCTCAAATTAAAAGTGATTATTTTAATTGCACATATAAACCAAGGGAGTGCTACCTAAGTCTGTGGGATGGAAAACAAATGAGTGGTTCTGCCTTCTAGCTGTGATGGTTCCCAACAGTGCTTATCACTGAAGCCCGCTCTTCTGCTACACTGTCGTTTCTGTTGACTGGTGTTGCATTGTCTTGACTGTTGTTTTGCTTCTACAGAAATGAAGCTGTATTCTTCATTAATTTGTAAACTAGTTTGTGGTGTTGCAATAGCTTCCACATTTCCCATGCCTGTTTTCATTTGAAATAGGGGCTGTCTGGCCTCAAAAACGAGATCCTTTTGCTTGTATCTCATGTGCATAGGCTGTAGTTGGGTGTTCATTCTGCTTGCCTCTTTGGTATTTTAGTATATAAGTATCATATATATATATATATATACATATATATATATATATATATGTATATATATATATATATATATATATATAATTTATTTATTTATTTTTTTGTGAGCAGGGTTTTCTTAATTAGATATGCCTGGCTGCCCTGGAATTTGCTATGTAGACCAGAATGGCCTAGAAAGCATGTACAAAGATTCATTTGCCTCTGCCTCTTGGGTGCTGGGATTAAAGGCTGGTCTTACTTATTTATGGTTTTGAGACTAGGTTTCATTCTAGGTTCCCTGCCATTCTGGAACTCACTGTGCAGTCCAGACTGGCCCTGAATTCCCTGTGATCTTCTTAACTCAGCTCCCTGAGGACTCAGGTTACAAGTGGTAGGCACCTGTGTGGTGGTTTTTAAAAAATTATTTATTATTATTATGTAACTCAGGTTACAATTCTTAGGTGATTAAACAATTATTTATTGAGTTAGAGTACTGCAACATTGTCTCTCTGATCTTGAGGGCTGTTGTTCAGGTGGCCTCCCAAGTAGCTGAGGTTAGGTCCCCGGCTTGGTAACCCCTAATCACAGACATTCTACTCTTGTGTTTATGTTTTGGGGTACTTGCATGTAAAGTAAATGTCTAGAAAGATACTTAGATATAAATATTTAAAAGTTTACTAAATATTACCAGTTGGTGAGGTTGTGCTGCCTCATATTCCAGTGATCTTATATTTTGGTTGCTGATTTCCTGTTTTTTATTAGTATTGGTTTAAATTTTTAAAACTTTAATAATTTTGTATTTTAATAATTGAAAATATTTTCAGTTCTTGGCCATTTGAATTTCTTTAGCGACTTGTCTCATTATGCCTTGAGTATTGTTTTTAGATGTTTCAAGTACAAGGAATTGTTTTTCTTTTTTAAATGTTTTTTTATTTATTCCTTGAGAATTTTAAACAATATATTTTAATCATATTTTTTTCCCCTTTCTAGGGCCTCCTCCAACTCCTACCCACCCAACTACATTTTTTTGTTGTTGTTGTCAGTTAATTTTTTAAAAAAGAAAACAAACAAAGAAAAGATAACAGGGAGTCCAGCTTCCGTTGGCCAGCTCCTCCTGAGCATGAGGCCTGCCCTGGAGTAGGGATGATGTTCTTAGTGACACTTCATTAAAGAAATCAGATTTTCCTTCTCCCAGCACCTGTCACTTGCAAATAGCTTCTTGGCTGGGGGTGGGACATTGCCCCAGCTCTCTGCATGATGTCCAGTTGTAGTGGGTCTCTGTTACAGTTGTGGTGGGTCTCTGTTACAGTTGTGGTGGGTCTCTGTTACAGTTGTGGTGGGTCTCTGTTACAGTTGTAGTGGGTCTCTGTTACTTGCTTTGGTAATGACTTTGTGATGTTGATCTGTGGGTGGGTGTGTCATGTAGAGTTGTGTTACTGCTGTCATTTAGCAGAATAAAAGAAGCCACTTTCCCTTAGGGCTGACCACCTTGTCTCAGAGGGCTGACTACCAGGTCTCAGAGGGCTGACCACCCAGTCTCAGGTTTTTGGACGCATTAACAGCATCAGTATGGACTCCATCCCACGGAGGGAGCCTTAATGTAATCTAAGCAAAGAGTAATTGGCTAGTCTCACATCCACGCCACCTTTTACCACTCAACGTAAACAAGCAGGTTTTTTTTTTTTTTTTTTTTTGGTTTTTCGAGACAGGGTTTCTCTGTGTAGCCCTGGCTGTCCTGGAACTCACTCTGTAGACCAGGCTGGCCTCGAACTCAGAAATCCGCCTGCCTCTGCCTCCCAAGTGCTGGGATTAAAGGCGTGCGCCACCACCGCCCGGCTAAACAAGCAGTTTTTTATTGTTCGAACTGTTCCTCTTTCTCATGCTTCATGCTTCGTGTTGGTCTCTCCTCTTTCCCTTTAGGATACCATGGCAAAGAGGAATACAGTGATAGGAACGCCATTTTGGATGGCTCCTGAAGTTATCCAGGAGATTGGGTACAACTGTGTGGCAGACATCTGGTCTCTGGGAATAACCGCCATAGAAATGGCTGAAGGAAAGCCCCCATATGCGGATATCCATCCAATGAGGGTAAGGAAGCAGAAAGCCAGCTGGATGCTTAGCTACTGGTTATCAGTAGAAAGTTATGTGGTGACTTCCTTGGTTACACTCCAAACAGGAAATGAATTCACTTTATATAATGGTAAATACTTACCTTAGGTGATATTCTTCCCCTGGCATTAGATGTAGTAAAAAATTAGTTGAATATAGTCCTTTCTCCATTTTAGAATGTGTGTCTCCTTGAAGGACATAGGCTATAGAATTAGAAATGTGTAGGTTGACTTACAAATTATATGCATTATAGATATCTTTTACTAGCTAAGGTACCATATTTTTAGCTTTGTAAATACATGGACTTTCTACTTAATGATTTTCTGTGATTCCCATTGGGTCACCATGTGTCAGATAGCACTTGATACAGAGTTTTTTTCAGGGTGTTTTTGCACTTACATCACTAGCCACAATTTTGGCTCATATATTGTATTTTTCAAGCTTGATTTCTCTAAGTGTTTTGGTTTTTGAGTCCTCAGACTCAGAGGCAAAGCCTTGTCTATAGAGCAAGCTCCAGGATAGCTAGAATTACACAGAGAAACCCTATCTTGAAACCCCTGCACCCAAATAATTTAAAGTATTTAATGCAAAATGGTTTCATCTTTCATAAAGTGGTATTTACATTATTTAAGATCCAACAATTAATAGTCTTATAAAGAAAGATTGATCATTTTAATTGTGTGCTTGGAGTCCAGAAGACGGTGTCAGATCCCCTGAAGCTAGAGTTACAAGTGGTGTGAACTGCCTGGCATGGGTGCTGGAAACTGGACTCCCAATGTCCTCTGCAAGAACAGTGTGATGACACACACTAACTATAACTGTGAGCACTCTCCTGTCTGAATATGTGATAACTTTCATCTGTGAGAAGTAGAATTTAAATGTGCTTGATTGAGTTTATAGCAGCCCATAGTAGCTTGATTTTTTTCAGAGAGATGATTTGAGGGTATGGAAAGTAGCTTAGTGGCAGAGCTCCTGCTTGGCACCCACAGGCCCTGTGTTGAGTCCTTAGTACCACAGTCTCTCTGTACCACTCACACTCTCACTCACGGATTCTTTTTTGTTTTTGATATTGTAAGGTTTAGAACAGAACTGCGTGTGAGAAAAGGGAAGGAGAACAGTTATTACAGTCTCTGGTTGCTGTATTCCATGTGAACACGCTTTGTGTTTGGATAAGTAAAGTCATTTTACCAAGCAAATGTAGTTGTTTGTATTGATGTGTCATTTTTACTTTACCTTTTTTTTTTTTTTTTAAACTAGGCAATATTCATGATTCCTACAAACCCTCCTCCCACATTCCGAAAGCCAGAGCTGTGGTCGGACAGCTTCATGGATTTTGTGAAGCAGTGTCTGGTAAAAAGCCCGGAGCAGCGAGCCACGGCCACCCAGCTCCTCCAGGTATAGCCTTGTCTCCACATCTCCATGCTTCGAGCTTCGAGAGAAATGCTGACTTGCTTGCTTGGAAGCAGTAATGAGGAATAAGACATTCCATGCTGTGAGAGAGGTTTAAAGCTATTCAGATGGAAGGCCATAGAAAGTACTTAACTCACAGAACAGAGCAGTAACGGAAGGAAGTGCATCAGCCCTGAGTTTAGATTTCAGAGCAGTAAGAAGCTCAGAAACACTTGTACCACCAGGCAGAGGAGTGGGTGGGAATAACTCAAGACTGGTGTCAAGCCGTGTGTGCACGTAAGAGTGGAAGGAAATGGTCTTAACTACTGTGCAAGTACAGAGAACAAGGTCATGTGTTACTCTTGCTAACAGCCTAGGTCTTAAGTGTATTGCCGAATGTGTCTGGAGGAAATGATGCCAGAGGCTTGTGGAAGAGTCTTCTGCTATGCAGGCTCCACATGCTGAAGCATCTTTCAGTTTTAGAGTACTTAACAAAGGCTTGGAGGCATTTACTCTGTTGGCGATGGGGGCAGGGATGTGCTATCCCTGCAAGGAGAAAACATGGGGTACTGTCAGAATAAGTTTGGATATGTAGGTAACTCCTGCAAAGAATTTCTATACGTAACTCTAACTACCAGGGATTGTTGCTCCATCAAGACAGGAAGACACAAGATGGAACAGATAAGATGTCTTGGGGTGTAAAGGTACCTGCCTCGGGCCTACAGCCTGGATTCAGACACTGGGACTGAGGTAGTAGAGACAGACTCTTAATAAAATAAAGACAAAAGAACCTCTGGATGACACAGAGAGAAATGGCACAGGTCCCAATGGTCATCTGTCTTCCTAGAGTAAGCGTGGCTTTATGCCCAAGATTTGAAGAAAAAAATTAGACCCACTGATTTATATGACAAATACTGTCAGATTTCTATTACATGCCTTGTACTATTTTAAAGTAAAAATTGTAGCTGGACAGCAGTGGTAGCGGTACACACCTTTAATCCTAGCACTCAGGAGGCAGGTGGATCTCCAAGTTCAAGGCCAGCCTGGTCTGCAGATCGAGTTCCAGTATAGCCAGGGCTACACAGAAAAACCCTGTGTCCAGAAACCAAACCAAACCGTGTCCATTGTTCTCCACTTTGTTACTTAAGCACCCATTTGTTAAGAGTGCCAAAGGAGTGTCGATATTGCGAGACTTAATTAACGAAGCCATGGATGTGAAACTGAAGCGCCAGGAAGCCCAGCAGCGGGAAGTGGACCAGGATGACGATGAGAACTCAGTGAGTGGCGGCTCTGTGGTGGCTCAGGGGTACTTGCTTCTTAGGTAAGTAAGTAGCTGTTGTAGTCAGCACCTTGTCCTGGATGGATCTCATTCAATGTTGCTGGACTCTGTTCCTGGGTCTATGCTTGTTCTTTGCTCAGAGTTTTCTTAAAACACTGACATTTTATTATTTTGCCCCCATATACTATATTCAGTTTATCTATTTATTAAAGAGATAGTGAGAGAGGCAGAGACAGAGACAGAGACAGAGACAGAGACAGAGACATCCCCTAGTTCGGAGACTTGGTTTATCCAAGCTCTTCTACAGTTCTCATACTGTCTTCTGGAGTCGCCTGCAACACTGAGATTCCAAGGGTGCTTTTGTCCAGCTCTGTGCTGAGAGTCAGGTGTGAAGGGGGAGGAGGAAGCTCCTTTAGATGAACTGTGCAGGTGTCACATGGGTGACTTTGAGGCCGTGTGATCATCACTGCTTAAACAAGTTCTATCAGCTTCTAAGGATGTATACACAACCTGGGAGGTATCAGATCCAGGTCTGTTTGCACTAAGATGAGTGACAGTAATTCAGAAAACTTAGTCTTTTATTACATTAGCTCTAGTTTGAGATTCTGCTCCTTTGCAGGAGGAGGATGAAATGGATTCTGGCACGATGGTTAGAGCCACCGGTGATGACATGGGCACTGTTCGAGTAGCCAGCACAATGAGCGGCGGAGCTAATACTATGATTGAGCACGGTGACACATTGCCGTCCCAGCTGGGCACCATGGTGATCAACACGGAGGACGAGGAAGAGGAAGGAACCATGAAAAGTGAGGCTCTGATGAGACATTAACTGATCCAGAGACGGGGTCTCATAGCCCCTGCTGTCTTAGTCTTGGATCTGTGGCTCTGTTGCTGTAACTGAGTTCCTCAGAGGAAGAGAGACGCTCAGTAGGAACTTCGGTTGGAGGGCTGTGAGGAGCAGAAGCCTGGGAAGGAGGAAGGCTGGCAGTAGGCTGTGGGAGGGAGTTTGCTTTTGAACCCCAATGGCTCTTTTCTCTTTGAATGCTCTCACTGGAGGGTTCTCTGGGAGGAGGGCACATTGACTGTTGTGATACAGAATTCATCTCACACTGTAATGAGATGTGAAGTGCTCTACACATCTTCAGTACATTTCATAATGGTATCTGCTTAATCAAGGTCACTGACAGCCAATCAAAGATAATTGAGCAGGTTTAAAAGTTCTGTTAAGTCTTCAGAAAAATCCATCCTTTTTTCTCTCCCTCTCTCCTTGTCTTCTTCCCTCCGTGCCGTGTTTTTCTTCTCCCTCCTTTCCTTCCTCCCTCCCTCTTCCTTCATTTCTTTGCTGGGGATTGGATCCCAGAGCCTCACACATGCTAGGTATGTACTGTACCAGTGAGCTCAACCCTTAGCCAGTGCTTCTGCCTTTTGAGACAGATTCTTTGTATGTTGCCCAGGCTTATCTCTAACTTCTGGGCTCAAGCTGCCTGTGGTCAGAGTCTAGACCTAGTGTTTTCTGGTTTTGTCATTGTTTTGAGGAAAGAAAGAAAAGCCCACATTGTTTGCATAGTAGCAAAACAACTTTATTTTGGCAAAGCATCTGTCAGAATACAGTGCAAGAGAGCAGTAGGCCGCAGGAAGGTATAGTTACTGCCTGAGCCTTCTTTTTTGTGAGAGTCTAGTGGAGGGAGGGACTGGTTTCTAAGGGAAGTAGTTTGGGTGGCTCTTATGTCTCTTGATAGATTAGTGTATATGATCACTTCCCCTCTGTACAAGTCTCGTTTTATAAGCTGACTTATAGGGGAGTTCTGCTTTCCTAAAGTTCACTTGAGAACACACTTTGCCTGGTTATACATGAATCTAAAGCTAGTTCTGCCAGATCTGCCTTTCCTGTCTTGTGCCTAGACATGGGGAGAATCTGACTGCATAGTGTTTGTCTAAGTTTGATGGCTGTCAAGGGGTGGGAAAAGCCTATTCCATTCTTCAGAGTAGGGTGCATGTGTACCCTGGTCAGTTGGGGTTCCTAAGTTGCTAACAGGTTGCTAGGTGCATTTTACAGAGACTAGTAAGGATGGAAAAAGTCCTGCCTAGGTCTTCAAGTGACAAGAAATGGACCCCCAGGTTGTTAAACTACTCCTGGTGCTTGCCTGCCTCAAGTGGTCGGTTCCCTTGCCTCAGGCTCCAGTTGCCCCACGTCCAGGTGTGTGCCGTGGGCCTGGGTTCTTTCCCTCTTTCCTGGCTGACCTGTGACTGGCTCCATTCCTCCAGTTGGCTTAGCATCCCACGCTCGCTCGGCTCTTTGGTGATTGCCTTTCCTCTTAATTTGAGGTACAGGCCGACTCACAGAGGGAATAATTGGAGAGTACAAAGTAGTAACTGAGGTGTAGAGGTTCAGTTTAGCCTAACCTTGGTATCCATTTAAAAGCCTGGGTTTCCTTGGTCATCAGTTTTTTGTCCCTCTTAACTCCTTAACCCCATGGTAGACATCAAATCAGGACTTCACATGTGTTAGTCTGCTGCAGAGCTATACTTGTAATATTTACGGCTTTTCTTCTAATCCAGGGATCAGCAAACCAGTGTCTAGGCCAAGCTAGACCGCCACCTACTCTGGGCAGTAAGGCTCAACTGGAACACGGCCAGAGCCATTCCTTCATTTCTTTTGGCTGCCTCTCTACCAAAAGGCTGAGCTGAGTACCTCCTAAAAACATGCCTCTAAGGCCTAAAGTATTTTCTCTCTGTTCCTTTACAGATAGAAAGTTTGTTGTCTGGTAGAACACTTGTGAGGAGCTGGGTTTGATCCCAGGGAGTGGGCACAACTAAGGGGAAGGGAAAAATGGTGATCAAGGAGCCCTGGGGCTTGAAACCTAAGCGAAGGAGTCTTACTGGAATGACTTACGCATAGGGTTTAGATAGTCCAGTAGTGGCTGGCTGCAAACTGGAGAGGCTGAGAACCTGCAAGCTGCTCAGTCCATAAAACTGGACGTCTTGGCAGTCCCAATCTGGATCTGAGGGCCTGGAAGATTCCCAGAGTCACTGCACTTTAGTCCATGATGGCCAACCAAGAATCTGGAGTCGAATGCCAGCGATGCATGCCAGTGATAGTGGCTGTGGCAGCAACAGGGATGAGTATGCCAGCAAGAAGCAGAGTCAGTCAGTCTGGCAAGCAAGACTTGTTTTTTAGCCTCAGAGCCCTCTGTATCTGGGCTGTTTGTCAGATCCACTCTCAGGGAGAGACTCCTTAGTCGGTCCTTTTCGTAAATGCCCTCACAGACTGATTTCAGTTGTGTCTCTGAGTTGGTCCCAGGTGTCATCAAGTGCAGGGAAGGACATGACTTCTAATATTGGTGTAGGCCGAGGGTGTTGCCAAAGTATAGTAGAAGGGTATTTAACGTGTGCTGGTGTACCTTATAGAAAGGCAGCAAGCTTGGCAGCACGAAGGTAGGTGGAGGTATTCCAGCAGAGGGGCTTCTTGTGTCTGTGGACATTGGCAGGGCAGTGTTGTCACATGTCTCTATTCTTCGCCTTCCAGATTGTGGTTTGCGTGGTAATCACTAACCTCACTAACCTCTTGTTTTCAAATGCAAAATAGTTCCCTTTGTCTGTTTTGGGCTCAGATTCATTATCTCTGAGATTGAAAGGAATGGTAATGTTACATTGGTGTAGATTCATAAATTGATAAAACTTCTGGAATGCATTCTTTATCAGATGTTTAAAAAGTTCAGATCTGGGGCTAGAGAGATTGCCCCCCAGTTAAGAACATTGCCCTTCTCCCAGAGGACCTTAGTTCAGTTTCCAGCACCTACACCAGGTAGTTCATGATCACTTACTTGTATGTAACTCCAGCCTCATGGGATCCAGTACCCTTTTGAGACTTTGAAGACACCTCCTCTCACACATGAAGTCACTCCTTGTTGTGTACACATAATTAAAAACAAATCCTAAAAGAAAAGGTCAAACCTGTGGCCTGGTATATTCCTCTGCTAGGAGCTAGTGCCAAGGAAATAATTGAAGATAATATTTATGAATTTTTCCTAGACATGTTATTGTAGATACACTATTGTATATATAAAAATATCAGATATAGTCCAGCCCTAATTGAAATCTGAAGTATAATAGACATTAACTAATCATTACTTGTGTAAAACACATTGGTAATTCTTGTTAGTTGTTTGTAGAATATGTGCAGAGCAGACTCTCCTGTTATTTTTGAATGAGGGCTCTAAAATTCTCTTGCTCTGTCAGTATTGGGCTTGTTGTACTTGCACTGTGCCAGCAGAGGGAGCTCTGTGATAGGCTATGAACTGAAATTGTGTTCCCAGTCAAGCTCACTGACATACCCTTTCTATGATAGCATTTATTTTGGATCAAGACTATTATTTATATATATTTAAGTTTTATTTTATTTTATCTTATGCATTTTGGGTGTTTTGCCCATATGTATGTCTGTGTACACATAATTAAAAACAAATCCTAAAAGAAAAGATCAAACCTTTCTGGTAAATTCCTCTGCTAGGAGCTAATGCCTACAGGGACCAAAAGAAGTTATTGAATCTCTTGGGACCAAAGTTACTGTGAGCTGCAGGTGCTGAGAGTTGGACCTCAGTCCTCAGGAAGAATAACTGGTGCTGTTAACTGCCCAGCCATCTCTATACCCTCACCTTGAAGGCCGTCTGGAGTTATCACAGCAGCACTGGGGCATGGCTTTGTTTCGGGACTGAGGAGCTTGGATACTTGGCAGAGCTGAAGTACTTTGGCCCAGCTTCTTCCTCTCAGGGCTCTGGTAGACTTTAGTTGGAATTGCTTTTGTCATTCTTGAGCACAGTGTTCTTGAGCTTTTTAAATGTCACAAGTTAAGTGGTCCCAACCAAATGATGGAGTAGCACTTCAAAACAAAACAACTCATGTGCAGAACTGATTTGGGGAAAGCGATACTATGTAGAAAAACAAGTGTTAAAGATGCTTTATAACCGTCTGTTGCTTGGTATACCCTGATTTTAGTTTTGGAAGTGCCAGGGACTGGAACTTTAGGTTTCCTGCATGGCAGGTGTGTACTACTGAGCTTCATGGCACCTCATCTTAATCTTGCATATTTTTATGCAGAAAGAGTTGTCTGAATAGGCTTTTACTAATCTGCAGAATTTCTGGGTATTTTGGGTACTGACTTTTTTGGCGTACAGTTTGTGCTTGCAGTTATTTAAGCCTAGCTCATGACAATGTGCCCCGACTGTTGCAGTCATTCTTAGCAGCCAGCCTTCTCATGACATCAGATTGTTCCAGATTTTCTTAGACAGTATTATTTTTGTGTTCTTCAAGAAATATTGGTGGGTGGTGATGGTGCACCCCTTTAATCCCAGCACTAGAGAGGCAGAGGCAGGTGGAGCTCTGTGAGTTCAAGGCCAGCCTGGTCTACAGAACAGATTTCAGGACAGGCAGGGCTACATAGAAAGACACTGTATATAGTTTATCTTGAAAAAAAAAAACAAACAAAAGAAAAACCAAAAGAAACAAAAAAGAAGAAAAACGTTTCTTTTTACCTAGATACCTTGAAAGTAGTCAGTGTTTAAAGAGTTGTAAAGTCCTGCTGTTCGTGGATATTCTTTAGTATATCATGGATTTCTTTTTGTTTGTACTATGAGCTGTCGTTATATTCACCCGTATGGTTCAGTCACCTTTGCATGTATTCTGTGACCATTTACTTAAAATAGATTCCTTTCCCCTTCCCCTTTTTTTCCAATACAGATTGCTATTTGAAATTTCTGTTACAATGATCTCATATCAGTTTCAGGACCAGTATATCCAATTTTCCATTATACCAGTGGGATTTTTACTTGATTGCTTTGAGTACATGGTTCTGTCAACAAACACAGTTATGTGGTTTACCCAGCATATCTCTAGAAAGCTGTAGTTTATTCACAGACATGCTCTCTCTATTTTTTTGTGTGTGTTTGTCTGTCTATTTATCTGTGTTTTTGTGGGAGACAGGGTTTCTCTCTGTAGCCCTGGAACTTACTCTGTAGACTAGGCTGGCTTCAAACTCACAGAAATCCACCTGCCTCTGCCTCCTGAGTGCTGGGACTAGAGATTAAAGGTGTGCGCCACCACTGCCTGGCACATCTGTCTTGGTGAGACCTTTTTATATAGCTCAAGCTGGTGTCAACTTCTGATGCCCCTGCCTCAGCTTCATAAGTATTGCAACTACAGGTATGTATGACCATCCTTAGCATGTATGTCCGGTACACATGTGTGTGCTCATGTGTGGGTCAGAGTTCAACCTTGGGTGTTGTTCCTTAGGAGCTGTTCAACTTGAGTTTTTGTTTTCTAAAATATTTTATTTTCAATATTTAAAATTGTGTGTAAATGTGTGGGTATGTGCACTTGAGTGCACATATCTCAGGAAGCCTGTAACTTGTGTCCCCTGGAGCTGGGGTTCCAGGCGCTTGGGAGTCGCTTGATACATGTACTAGAACCAAATGAATCCTCTGGAGGAACAGTGCACACTCTTCACTGCGGAGCCGTCTCCCCAGCCTTCATCTTGGTTTTAGGACCAATGCCATATCTTTTTGTTTTATGTTGGTTTTTGTTTTACTTTTATGGCTGTTTGTGTTGATGTTTTCAGTGGATTGGTTTATTCATTATCCTACGAGATTCCTAATCTGTAAGTTCCCTTCTTATTTTTTACAAAGAAGGCCTTGTCTGTGGATTATGACCTCAGTGTCATCCTTTGATCAGCCTCGCTCCACTGTCACCGTGGTACATACGCACTTTGCTTTCTTCCCTTCCACCCTCTGGCACCAGGCGTTGACCCCAGGGACCTTAGCACACTGTTCAGGCATTCTGCATGGAGCGGCATACAAGCTCTGATAAGTGTCTTGTTTGTTAGAAGCAGGGTTTTCTTCAGTGTGTATCACCACGAGTCTGGAAGTTGCTGTGTATCCCAAACTGTCCTTAAATTCAAAATTCCCCTGCCTCTGTTTCCTGGATTTTAGAAGTATAGGCATGTGAATTATTCAGAAGAGCTTTCTTCAAAACTAAGTGTGTGAAATTTTAAAACTTGGTATGGGCTAGAGAATTATATTTAAAGAATGAGGCCTGTGTGGTAACAGTTCTTTGGTACTTTTTGAGGCATTTGTGGCTTGGCTTGTTTGTTGTGAATTTTTGTCAAAAGAGTCTTTGTGTGCTTTAGCAAGATTGTGTTTTCTTCTTTTGAAAATATTTAAAAACTCTGCATGTGTCTGCCATGAAGCCCTGCTGTGGAAATTAGAGGACAACTTTTGTGGGTTCTGAGAATTCAGCTCAGCTCCACAGGCTTGTGCAGCAAGTACTTTATCCAGCGGGCTACCTTGCCAACCTAAGAATGTGTGTTTTCTAGTTGTTTGGTACAGGAATTTATATCTGGTAAACTTAATTTAACGATTACTGTTAAATTGGCTATTTTCTACCAATTTTTTGAGATGGGTGTTGCAGCACACTTTTCTTCTTCTTCTTCTTCTTCTTCTTCTTCTTCTTCTTCTTCTTCTTCTTCTTCTTCTTCTTCTTCTTCTTCTTTTTTTTTTTTTTTTTTGTTTTTTTGAGACAGGGTTTCTCTGTGTAGCTCGGGCTGTCCTGGATCTCACTCTGTAGACCAGGCTGGCCTCGAACTCAGAAATCCGCCTGCCTCTGCCTCCCAAGTGCTGGGATTAAAGGCATGTGCCACCACTGCCCAGCTTTCTACCAATTTTTGATACTTGGTTTTTCAGCAACAAAGCCAGCAAAATATGGGAGGAAGGGAGTGGGCTTGTTTGTACAAGTTGTCCCTTAGCTGCACTTCCCTGAGGAGAGGCCACAGGACTGAGCACAGCAGTTCTGATGGGGATTGAAGAGGGGTTGCCAGTGGCTCTCCCTCTCAGTGCTTGGTGCTGTAATGGTGTGACCTTGTCCTTGCCCCATGTCTAGGACATGCACATCAGCTGGTCCCTCCTTTCCCAGCCTTGCTGCCAGGTGAGGTAGAAGATGAGATAGTGTTTGTGGGGTTCCTATCCTTGACCCAGGCCTTTCCAGTTAGACCCTGTGAACCGAGGGGAGTGAGGTGATTTCTTTTTAGGATCTATACTGAGTTCCCAGCATTCTAATTTGCTCCCTAGAGCAGTAGCCACACTAACCTGTTTGAAGCAGAATTTTAAAGCCTGGAGGCATAGTTAAGTTTGGGAAGCTCTATGACTGAGAGCATCTACTGTTGCTGTGTTTCCTCCTTTAAGACCAAAGTCCAGGCTCTTGTTGAAGAGATTTCATTTCAACACTGTCTGTCAGATATGCATTCATCAGAGCAGCGTAAGAGAGAAATTCTTGACTCTCAGCCCGTTTCTTTCCACCTGCTGCTGTCTGAAGGATGCAGTTAAAACATGGTCCACGCGCTGACTTCGTCAGTCTCTGATGTATGGGATAGTGTTTGCAAGCATGGTCATGAGGATGTGAGCGCTCCACTTCACTGTACAACAGCAGCCGTGTCCAGTTTCTGATTGTTTCAAAACTCACCAGAGAGAACTCAGTGCTTCAGTGTACCTGCTACTCTGAACTGACACCATAGGAAGGTTCTGGGTAGTGCTAGGGCTGTTTTCCTGCCCTAGAGTAAAAAGCTGCAACATTTAATTTTGTTGCAGTTGTCTTGCTGAAGGAAGGCAAGAATAGAAAGACACTGGAAAGATTTTCGGAATCATCTTTGGCTGTATTCTGGGTCTCGTAGGCGGAGTCTCCTTAGGTTATTCCCCCTTGACCTTCAGTTTTTATGTTTGTTTTGTCAAACTAATAAAAGGTGCTACATATAAAATACTTAATGTCCAAATGCTCAAAAATGAAAGTGTTATAATTATTTATTCATTCATTCAGAGAGGGGGGCAAATATGGGGGGAAGGGAAGAAGGGAGAGGAGAGAGACAGAGAGAGAGAGAGAGAGACAGAGAGAGAGATTCCCTAGCAATAAGATGATAGCTATTTTAAGAACCAGTTAAACAGCTCAGTATACAAGATGGCAGATTTAAAGACGGCCAGACTTCGGATCCCTTTGAGCCTTCTTTTATAAGGCTTCAAACTCTTATCTTAACACTGGCATTTATTACTGACTCCCTTTATTTCCATCCCTGAAAGGTAATCTCCTTGGTGGACTGCATTTTATGAGAAGTTCCCTCCTGGGTGAGCTTTACAATGGAAAAGCAGACTTGGGGCTTAAAGTTTTCTCACACTTTCACAAATAGCTCCAGGTTATCCTTCCAGAAGGGAGACTAACTGTAGTTGTGCAGTCTGTCTTATTGTCTCCACATGTTGGGCTGGCTTTTATCTTTAGAAACCATTAACATTCTTGATTTCTTTGGGATGAGCCAAAAAGCACAGAGCTTGGTGCCTGAATATTCATTCAAAGAGCACAGCCAGACCACAGACTAGGATGTGAAAGTACTAGATCTCTGTGTGACCCGGGCGATGGGCTGAAGGCCTGTGTTTTTTGGGATGTAAGGCCCTCCAGTGAGGTCATGTCAGTCAAAGGAGAGGCAAGAGCAGCCACGAGGCCTTGTGTTTTGTAGAGGACAGTGGTGCAACAGCAGGGAGAAGAAAGGCATGAGTCCAGTGAAGCTTTGGCTGTGGGCGTGAGAGCCAGATAGGTCAGCTTCATCCATGCGTGCTACAACTCCAGAGCCTCATGCTCCTCTGAGCTGCTGGCTCTTGCTCAGAGAGGGATGAAGATGCACTCTCTAATACTAATTTAAATGGATCTATAAGAAAAAGAAGCTGATTTTCTGTAGGTATGTCTACTTTAAGAAATGTCAATTTTAGTATTTGTTAAAAATAACTACTCAGTACAATCCCTAAGCTATTTCCTAGGGATGTACTACGTGTCACAACTGTGTAATGTACAAGGACTTACTTAATGGCAATATTTACTGTTGACAAGGAACTTCCAGGTTAAAACGTAAGATAGTATCTCATTGTTACTGTCTAGTGTTGTATGTACGTGCTCCACGTTCTAGTCCTTTGTATGAGTAGAACATTCCCCAGATCATGGCCTTTGGTAGTGATTTGATTAGCTGAGGAGGGAGGCCCTCTGCATATGAAGATAACAAAGCACTTGATGAAAGCCCAGGTAAGTTACAGAGAAAGGCTAATGAGCTCGTGAGAAGGATGGTAGAGTCGGAAAGGTAGACAGGGTGTATTGAATATTGAAGCAGGCTGAAGCAGATGTGGGCGGTGGGCAGCTTTTAAGTGGGCTTGAGGGCCCAGAGAAGGAGTTTTAACGTGATACTGTTGTTAAGGTTGTACGAGACACTCTGGCCAGGGAAGTTGACCCGGTCTCAGGAGATTGATGCAGTACCAAGGGATGGATCATTCTTATTGGTGACTGTTGCATCTTTTCAGATGGCTCTCCCCAGTGTTTTAGCTGGGAGCCCATGGAAATTTTGAGCTGGAGTTCTCTTGTGATCCATATGCGGTTCATTAGCATGAAGATGGCTTGTGAGCCACTGTCTAGAAAGCAAGTTCATACAGATGCAGTTGCCCTCTTCCAGGAAGAGAGTTTTTCTGGGCTCCAGGGCATCTTACAACCCTCAGTTCTTAGTGGTTTCAAGAACTTCTAAACGTTTGTGGTTACATAGACTTGGATAATGACTTTATGTAAATGAGTGACTAGAGACATCTGAAACCCATAGCTGCTCCTTAACAAAAACAAAACCAGAAACCACATGCACAGTAAATGTTAGATTTCAAAAACAAACCCTCTATGATGCATTTACATTATATTATAGCTCATTGTTTTAAAACAGAGGGAAACATTGAGGTATTACTGGAGTTTTTGTTTTGCAAATGGAGCCCAGAAGAAATTGTAGGCTTGTGCCCACTTCAATACTTTGAACAGAATTAATTATTACTTATTTAAAAACAAGTTATGGTAAGAATTAAGGAAAGGCTAGGTAGACAGTTGTGATTCAGTTAGTGACAGTTGGAAAGTGAAGGTTTGGAGTGGAAAAGAGTTTGAGATCTGACCGATCGGCATGCCACAGGAGATATGAGCTCCGGTTGTTGGTCAAGCTCCCTGTAGTACGCCTGTCCTGACATTATTTTATAGTTCTCAGGAGCACATTGTAGAGGGAGGGGTCTTGTCTCTTTATGTATCATGGAGTTTCCTCATTTAGAGTATACAGTGGCTTTTAGATTTAGTATTCACATGTGCATGAATAACACCAGTATTTAATTTTTAAAGTTTTACTACTTTAAACTGGGATGAGTTTATTGTTTTAAAGTATACAGGTTCATAGATTCTAGTATGTTGACAACATCTTATGAGATAGGGACTACTAAATCTCAGGTACTCTTCCTCTCCTCTGTGCATCCACCTGTTCTAGATATTTCATGTACATACATTTAGACAATATGCTTCTTTTTGGGTCTGACATGTTTTGTTTTATATAATTCTTCCAAGGTTTCTCCAAGGTGCATCAGTGTTTAAATATTTTTTTGTTGGTGTATGTGAACATGTGTGCATGAATATGCATATGTGTGTATGGTGTGTGTGTGTGTGTGTGTGTGTGTGTGTGTGTGTGTGGTATCTGGGGGTGGGCAGACTAGAGGTTAACACTGGAACTCCACTTTGTTTATTGAGTTGGATGTCGTGAGGATGGCTGGCTTGTGAGCTCCAGGGGGTCTACCTGTCTCCTCCTCTCCAGCACTGGGATGCAGATTGGTGCTGCTGCCTGGGTGCTGAGGAGCTGAACTTATGTGTTCATGCTTTTGGGGTAAGGACTTTACAATTGAACCATTTCCCCAGCCCATCTTTCAAGTTTTTTTACGTGTAGATATACCACATACCTGCCCATCAGTTGGTGGACATTTGGATCTTGTCTTACTGCTTTTTTTTTTTTTTTTAATTTGTATTTTATGTATGTGAGTACACTGTTGCTATCTTCAGACACATCAGAAGAGGGCATCAGATCCTATTACAGATGGTTGTTTAGCCGCTGTGTGGTTGCTAGTTGCTGGGAATTGAACTCAGGACTTCTGGAAGAGCAGTTAGTGCTCTTAACTGCTGAATCATCTCTCCAACCCGTCTTTCTCCTTTTTTTTTTTTTTTTTGTCTTTTTCCTTTTATGTAACATTTTTCAAAGAAAACTAGAGACGAGGCACAGGTGCTCATCGTTTCCCTGCTTTGCCCGCAGGTTTGGACAGATTGTCCATTCAGTTGATGAGTGGGGCTTACAGAGAAGTAGGCCACCGGAGTGTAGGAGCACATTGATTTCCCGAATCAGATAAAAAGAATCAAAGCAACATGTGGCTGTTTTCACGTCTGCCCAGTCCATTCTCCCTCTGGCTTCAGGTTTCCTGTATTACCATTCAGCTCAATGTGTTCATTTCCTGTGATACATCTGAAAAAATACTCTACTTCAAGTTGAAACAAACCATTCCCTGACCAGCTGAAGCCTAAGAGTTGAGAGGACAGAGCATCCTAGTCTTTTGTCAGTTTGGAGTGGTTTACGTCCCAACTCTGTCAGGCTGCTGCCCGGTGCTTGACCATCTAGCTCAAGGTTGCTGAAAGAATGGCTCAAAGATAAGGTTCCTGGGAAAATTCCTCTCGATCGATCACCCTTTTCTACACTCAACTTAATGGCAGTGCTAACATGTCAAGAATCTTCATTTTGGTTTTAGAGAACTCACCAGATGATGTACAGGTCACCAGCCTTAAAACCTGACAGCTGATGTTCACATTGGTCTTTATTGTCATAGCTATAAAATCTTAGACAAACATCTCATCCATAAAACAGGAGTCATAATTTCCTTCAAAAGATTCTGCCAGGGGTTAGTGAAAATTCACTGTGCTAAGCACGGCACTGGATAGGTCCTAGTATGTACAAGTCTCTGTACCTCATGTGGTAGTCAGGAAGTTGAGATAAAAATCATGTGAAAGCATCAAACCCAGGTGTTTAGGAACAGTGTTGGTTAAATTTACACCTGGGTTTCTAAGGGAAATGCATTTTGTGGATGTAAGATAGGGTGTGAGTGAGCACACTTAGGGGAGGAGAGAAGAATATTGTTAAAAATCATTTAGCTTTTGCTGAATAACAAAGCACTCCAAAATTTGCTGAATTAAAAAAAAAGTAGCCATTTCATTTAAAGCATGATTCGGTAGGTTTGGTCTGGTTGGCTCAGATCTGTGCGCAGCTGGTACAGCAGGAGCTGGGCTGGCTGTTGCAAAGGTCTTGGTTAGGACGTCTGCTGATTAGTGGCTCCATGTGGTGTTTTACTACTAGGAAGCTGGCTGAGATTTATTAGCACTGACATTGGTTAGAAGATGTTGAAAGTGTCTGTTGGCTGTGTACAATCAGGACCAGAAGTTTAAATCATTGCACCTTCTGGGGTAGGGACTATCTCTTTCCATTAAAAAAAAAAAAAAAGTTATCATGGTAAAATGTGCACAGTATAAAATTCCCACCTAGGAATTAGTCTGCTGTGCGTTTCCAAAGTTGTCTTTGGCGGCTAAGGATATAGTTGAGTTACTGGGTTGTTTCCCAGATACACTGCACCCTCCAGATGACCTCCTGCCCAAACTGGAATCATCTTTACCTCTTTGGTAATTTGATGTATGTAAGCTTTGATTGTTTAGTTATAATTAAATTCCCAAGAACAGTATGACTTTTATTCCCAGTTTATGTCTATGTGAGTAGATGAAAAAGTTATCTAATCATAAAACATAGTTTGGGGTGGGTGTCTTTGAATTCCTGTCAGGGATAGCGAAGTCCTTGGCATGGGTAGCACAAGATGAAAGCAAGGTATTGATGGAATTTCTTATTTATGATTCTTAGTTGTTGAAAGAGACAGAGAATGATTTCATTTATTTATTTATTTATTCCTTCAAAAATATTAGGAATCTCTTAGGGCCTGGGGAGGGCTGTTGTTGTCAAGTAAATAAGTGAATTATGAGGAGAGCAAATGTCACTTTTTACCTAAACATGATAGAGATATGTTATGTATTTCCTAGTAGTTGTCATTCTTGTGATTTTTTTTTTAATGGAATGATTTAGAATTAAGTCACAAAACTGTTTCTTAGTCTCATCCCTGTCTTAAAGACTTGATTTATATATATTTATTTTATATTATGCTTAATTTATTTTGAGACAGAATGTCACTGTCTAGCACAGTTTGGCCTGGAAGTCACTTTGTAGCTCATGCTGCAAGTGTGTTCTTTGGGTGCTCACAGTGTTTCTGAGTAGTTTTGAGTAGTGGTGGTTCTGCCCAAGGTACCTCTTAAATGCCCATTAGTTTTTAAAAAGTGAATATTTAGTTGGCTAAAGTAATCTTAGGTTAATGCATTAGTAATTTTTTTTTTTATCTCAAGATATACATGGTTTGAGGCTTAACAGAAATACATAAAATTTAGAAATAGCCTTGTTTAGTAAGTGTTTGAGCATGTGTGAAAAGTCACACAGGTCCTCTTAGCATTTATAAAATTGCAGGGAACATGCTACAGACACTTCACTGGATGGAATTTCCCTAGTTATTAAGGCACTAGATCCTGTTTTCTCAAAGAGGGGTGGGTTCGGAGGTGTCAGTTTGGAGACATCAAACTATTCCTGTTGGTTGTTTCTAAGAGATTCTCACACCAATGTCCACACACTGGGAGCCACAAGAAGTCTTAGCAACAGTTAGTGGGGGAACTTATTTTGGGGGCTCCAGGCATTGGCTCCAGATATTGATTGAGTTGTGGCTTGTATGGGCTACTGAGCAAAGTCCCATCTGTCTGCTTTTGTCCTTTCTGGGAGAATTGGGTCCACTGAGCCTATGCAGGGAGTCTTGAGGGACAAGGGGGCAGCGTGGACGCTGGGTTCTGATGCTGCTGAGGTGGTGAGATGCAAAGGGCTTGGAGGAAGGATGGGGGTTGGCCTGGTGGCTGAGGTGGGGAGGATCTCGCCTGCTGTGTTCTTTCTACCGCAGTGGGAATGCTGGAGCCATTGCTTCTGCAGGGACCTCCTGGTTTCTCTGCCGCACAAGGAGACTGCCAACTGTAGGACCATGACTGCAGAGCCAAGTGTTCTCTTCCAGCTAAGCCCTTCTCTAGCACATGGCTATGCTTTCTATAGCTCTTGTCAATCTTTTATGAAATTTTATAAATGCAATTTATTTATACAATATTTTGGTCATATTCTTTCCCCTTCCCCAACTTTGTTCTTTCTCTCTTTTATTTTCAAGATTATAATTTTTTTTTTCTTCTTTTTTGGTTTTTCGAGACAGGGTTTCTCTGTGTAGCCCTGGCTGTCCTGGAACTCACTCTGTAGACCAGGCTGGCCTCGAACTCAGAAATCTACCTGCCTCTGCCTCCCAAGTGCTGGGATTAAAGGAGTGCGTCACCACTGCCCGGCTCGAGATTATAATATTATATTCCTCCTTTCTCTTTTCCTCCCTCCAAACCCTCCCATAAGCCCTCCATGCTCTCCTTCAGTTTCATGGTCTCTTTTCTCATGAATTGTTATTAAACATATATGTTCCTAAATATGTAAGTTTCTCAGCCTATATGATGCCATTTGTATGTATGTTGCAGGGGCGACTGTTTGATACTGGATAACCAGTTGTACTCTTCCCTGGAGATTTCTCCCATTCTTGGGATTCCTGAGTTGCCTATAGTTCTTTGTAGGGTTGAGGCCTTCTGATTAAATACCTGTCCACTTTGGCATGCTTATTGGATTAAAGTTCTTAAAAACATGCAAGTGTGACGTGCCCTTGGTATATGTATTCTCCCATACACAGGTGTACACACACACACACACACCAACACACCAACCATGGACCCCATTTTGTGTTGGCAAACTACTCCTGAGCATGAGCAGCAAGCTGCCTGGAATGTGATTGGTAGAACTAGTGTCACTCCACTGAAGAAAACAGATTTTTTCCCTTTCCTAGCAACTGTCAGTTGCAACGGCAGCTAGGTTATCGGTGAGATATCGGGCCAGCTTCCTGTACCCATGCTGGGTGGTATTTTGTGTGGTTGGAAGCTATGAGGCCTTGTGCATGCTGTGATAGCCTGTGTGAGGTGATATGTGCATCAGCCCTGTTGGGTTGGAAGGTGCTGCTTGTCCAATCTGTGTTAATCACCATCTATTGCAAGGAGCATCTTCTCTGATGCACCGCTCTGCGGTGCACTGGCCTCGCCTCGCTTGCCTAAAAAGATGGGCTTATATCAGGGTTTTTCTGTCTTAGCCCTGGAATTTGCTGGTGCCTTCTTTTCAGTATAGGAGTTTTGGTTTTGTTTGGTTGTTTTTTTTTCTTTTCAAACTCAGATCTGCACTGGAGATGCTCGTTGGGGTTGCTGTGCTGTGGCTTTGGTGTCCTTGAATCAAAAACGCTTGACGGGATCTTTTTTAAAAACCACGAGTTCATGTTCAAAGCTCTAGTTGTGATTCCTCACTGCAGACCGTTCGTGTGTGCTTCTGGTCCACAGTTTCATGCCTACTCAGCCGGCCTGTTGACAGCAGTTGCACATTATACAGTTGGTTCAGCCACAGTGAGAGTGGCTGACACCCCCACTGCCTTACCCAGGGGTGCATTATTGGGTTTGAAGTTTGCCAGTTGAAGTGTTAGGCAATGGTACTCACACGGCTTTAATTTAAGTTTCTCTTGTAAGTGAATGACAGCCTTTCTTTTTACCTTTGTAAGGACCGGGTGGGTAGTTTTGTGTGCGCTACCAATCTTTATCTCACTGTTTCCCTAATTCATAAAGTATTCTTACAATTGTCTTGAAAATGAAATTCTTTAAAACATTTTATGGTATTTGATGCAAACACTTCTCGTAATTTATCTTTTAGTTTGGCTTATAATGTATGTGTCTTACACTATCTAATAATTTTTAAATCAGTGCTGTTTCTTTCACACACACATGAAGTAATCTCCCTCCCTCTCCTCCCTCTTGTCCTGTCTGTCTGTCTGTCACCACTGGAAAGCCTTCCCCACAATTGGGCTTTAAGTGCATTCTCACATTTTCCTCTAGAGTTTATAGTTTCTGTTTTTGTAGTCACTGTTTGTCAGTTCAGAAATTCCTTGTTTTGGGTGTGGGGTACACATCTAATATAAACTTTTCCCAAACAGCCTGTGATAATTTGAACTTACTAGATTTTCTGGTTTGCTCAGCTGCCCAGGGAACTTAGGGTGTTTTGTATAGTTACCATGTTCTGACTGTGAGCTCCGCAGTCTTGCGGGGTTTTCTGATCCTCCTTGTTCACATGTAGGACTAGGCAAAGGTCCCTGTGCAGCTGTTTCACAGCCTGTCCTTCCTCTTGAGTTCCCAGACGAAGGAACTGAGCACAGAACATGCTTCTTGTCTCCGCAGCAAGTCCAGTGTCACAGTTTTACAAGCTTGTTTTCTTGTAGTTCTTCAGCATGCAGTCATAGCAAAGCTTGGAAGCAACAAAGCAGACATTGGAGGCTCCTGTGTTTTCTGTAGAACACACAGCAGTAGGGCATCATCATGTCTTCCTTTGGGATTGGGAGGTCTTAACGAATCCTGTATGAAATCCCCTGTAAGAAGGAAGCAGCAACATAGCAGTGGTAGTACCTAGATTGCTTGACATAGGTGATGGAGAAAGAACACAAATGTCTGAGAGATTCATTTAACAGTTTGGTATATTTTTCTCCTGTGTATATGATTACAGAGTTCAGTGCATGCCATACATTATACCCCATATAAATCATTTGTAAATAATATTTTAAAAATTATTTATGGGCCAAGCATGATGCTACATGTCTTTAATCCCAGCTCTTGAAAGGCAGAGGCAGGGGGAATCTTTGTGGCCAGCCTAGTCTACATAGTAAATTCCAGGCCAGCAAAGTGAGACCCTGCCTCAAATAAGTAAATAAACAAATAAATACAAATGAAAGGAAATAGAAAAAGTTGTATAAAGCTAGGGGTGTATATGTGTGTGTGTGTTATATAAAAGTTATATATATGTATATATAAAAGTTATGTAAAAAGAAAGTTATATAAGGCTAGAGTTCAGTGGGAGAACAAGGCTTTGGTTTTGATCCTTAGCAGCGGAAGAATGTTACATAATAGTTCACAAGTGGAAGGATTGTCCTTAACTTGTGTTTTCTTCTTTTGCTGGGTATCTGTCTCCTCCTTTCAGCTGGAACGTGAGCTTATTACGGAGCAGTTGCCTCCGTGTCACTGTCTGACTGCTGTGATGCTCACGGGGAGGGGAGCAGGGACTGTGATGCATACAAATAGTTTTGTCTCTGACATAGCTTTGATCTAAATATCTCAAGAATTATTTGCAATAGGAAACCAGTAATAATAAAAAGAACAACAATAATATAATTATTACTTGAAGCTTTCTCAGAATCTTTGCCCAAATCTTTCTGTTTAGAAATAACGACTAGGGAAAACATTTATATTTAGTATTACATGGGATCATCACAATCTGTCTATTTCCATAAATAGTATTTTGAGTGAGTATTTGTGTGTTTTTCTTTAGCTTCATCAGAGTCTTTCATAAAGAGGTCTTTATCCAGCAGACAGAACTGACCCAGAGACTGTCGTCCTTGTGGGCATCCCGAGCACACACATGTATCTGTGTTCCTTCTCACCTTCTGTGTTTCTTGGTTTTCAGGAAGAGATGAGACCATGCAGCCTGCAAAACCCTCTTTCCTTGAATACTTTGAACAAAAAGAAAAGGAAAATCAGATCAACAGCTTTGGCAAGAACGTATCTGGCTCTCTGAAGAATTCTTCAGACTGGAAAATACCTCAGGACGGAGACTATGAGTTTGTGAGTGGAGCTGAGGTTGAATGGTGGTGCCCCTGGGAGGGAGGGGTCTGCAGTGTGCTCGTCCTGTCCAGTCAGCTCGCAGGGCTCTCAGGGCCCGGGCCTTGAGCATTTTCTTACAAAGTTCGAGTCCCCATAACTGCTCTTGGCAACATCTCCAGGGCCAAGGGCCTCACTAGTTTGAAACAACATTTTCACTGACATGTGAAAAATTCTGGGATCCCTGACTAATGACATTTTTTTCCCATATAAGAAACCCTTCATCAACCTTGTTTCCTGTTTTGTCAGGTTGAAATGATGAGGGATAAAAGAAGTACTTGATAACCAAGTGAAGGGGCAGCTGTCTTTAGTAGTTCCTTTGGAATTGTGATCTTTTACTTAGGAGTTGAATACTGAAAGGAAGTAGGGTATGGGTAAGAGAGTGAGGGTGGGAACTACACAGGTCTCCAGAGCAACAGCTTGTCAGGCAGAGAATGGCTGATGAAAGATCCCGCAGCGGAGACCTTTCCCCTTGAGATTCACAGGAATCCCTTAGCTGCAGGTGACTTGTTGTCCTTTATATTTTGAAACTTGTATTCTGGTGCCTCTCTTGACATGTAGCGGAAAGAACTTGGCTGCAGTGTTTTTTTACTATACAAAGGAGGCCACAAGTAGGGGACCCCTGCTGCATTCCTCTTCCAGATCCTTGGCATGTCTCTTCTGAATTGACGCTGAGTGCTTCTTCTTACAGTGCTCTGCCTACTGCTGTGAGGCAGCGTAGAAGCACAAGCTTTGAATTGTGTGTGCATGTGAAGGAAGAAACACACGCACAGTGCAGTGTACATGTGGGGGTCAGGACAGTGTGTGGGTTTCCGTCCTCTTCTTCCACTGTGTAGGTCCTGGAGACCCAGTTCAAATGCATAGGCTTGCTGGCAACTGCCTTTATCCACTGAGCCATCTTGCCAGTCTGAGAATTGTATTTTTAGAAAAGATATTTTTTATGTGTGGATCTGTGTGAGAGTATGTGCACATGAATACAGTGCCTGCAGAGACCAGAACATGAGATATCTTGGAGTTGGAATTACAGGCACTTGTGAGCTACCTGATGGTGGGTGCTAGGAGATGAACTGGGCTGTCTGCAAGTGCAATACACACTCTTAACTGCTAAGTTATTTCTCCAGTCCCCTGAGAATTTGTTCTTTAAAATTCTCTTTTAAGGGCATTTCATAGTCAAGTAATGACGTAAGGAGGGATTAGGATGTACATGAAATGATACTAAGATCAAGGGGACTCTCTACGGCCTCTGTGTCTTACCACAGTCCTGAAGCAAGGATTCGCAATGGGAGTCTAAAAGATGGCTCTCAGTAAAGAGTGGTCCCTACACCAGCAGTTGACCAGGAGATACTGAGTTAGAATCTGAGGGCAGCACCAGGTAGTGCCTCTACCTGCCCCTCCGGTGACACTAAGCCATGAAATCTGACCTAAAAGATTCTCAGAGTGTAGTGTATCACTGTACGAGTTTCTCTTTTTCTTACTAGTTACCATAGTGGCAGAGGCACACTGCATTGTGGGAAGAATCCCTGGACAATCTTACTGCAAGCTTAGGAGATGTATCTGTGTACCTAACATGTTTACCTCAGCAGCCTCAGATAGAGGCTTTCTAATTCTAGACAAGCAGTATTTAATTATGAAAATGATACCCTCTTTTTTCCAGTGAAGCCCATTGCTTTTTTTCAAAATGAACTTTTTGTCCAAAGTGGAAAATAGGAAATAATTTAATCAGAAGTGGCAGAACTTGATATTGAAAAAAACTTCATATTTTCATCTGAAATTGAATACTTATCCCATTTCTAAAATTAAATTGTCTTATTTACCAAGGTGAAAGAAAACCTTCAATGATTCCCTGTAGTGTTTCAGATACATAGTGATTACTAAAAAACAACACTTAAAAATGCAATAGTCTTTTTTTCCCCATGCTCTTCAGTTTATTGCATGAAGGAGTTACACTAGTCCAAGTTAAAAGCAGATCCCAAATGATTACAGTATACAAGCTGTGAGGTTTTTAAACTTGTGACAAGGGACAGAAGGGAAATTCTACTCGTTGCAAGGAAATGTTCACTTAAGCTTCTGAGAGCTATAAGCACTTAAAACCCATGAACCGTCGGCTGATCGTCCTTAGCCAGTCCAGTCTCTGTCAGGAACTGGCATATGTTCTTGCACTGGTCACCCTGGAGCTGAATTACTTCACCATACTCTAGATGCCCAATTGCAGAACCATCGCCGGCAAAGTTCTTAAACGCCCTCACTGGTTTGTTTTTATCGGAATCATCAGTGATCCCTTGGACAGTTGTAAGGTCTTCCTGCCGTTCCTCTGTTGAATTCTTACATAGATATAATCCTCGATGCCAGCAGGAGGCAGGTCATCATTCTTCATCAGCAAAGGGGTTGAACGAGTGGAAACGGCCTGCAGAAGGTGGGAGACCGGGGGGCAGAACATTGGGAAGCAAGGGGGCTTGAGGGGGAGGCAGCTGAGTCCTCTGCGGTGGCTCAGTGACTGGGGGTGCAGTGGTCTTTAAAAGTGATATTCTATAAACAGTTTTGAAGAGAATATTTCTTTTATGAGAACTCACACATTCTCATTTTGCTATTCCTAATTGCACAAAAAGCTTTAAATTTAAATCCAGTTTGGTTCATGAATCTTCAGAAACAAAGCCTACCCTGTAATACTTCAGGATGATCTGCCAGCTCAGAGTAGATGCATAAGACAGAGCTGTGCTTTTTTCATTGAGTTCATAATGAGAGAAACAAACATAAACCCAGTAATTCAGGAAATAAAATCAGTTAAGATACAACAGTGGGCTAATATTGTAAAGCGTGGTAAAGAGAAAACATGGAGGAGGCCTTGTATAGACGGAACATTCAGTAGGGCAGGAAGAACAACAAGCTGTTGGAAGGAAAAGAGGCTCTTCCTAGAGTGAGCAGTACACAGACACACTGGGTGTATAAGGAAGGAATGAAGTCAGTGTCTGGAGCTGAGTGACAGACAAGAAATGCAGACACACCAGAAACCACAGTAAATGATTAAAAGTACCTGTTTTCTAGAGTTTATAAAAGATAACTCTAAATACAGTGTTAACCATAAAGCTCGAGCTATAGAACTAGAAAAGGACATACCATGAGAACACTCACACTGAGGTAGAAGTTGGGTGTGTGGTGTGCCTCTGTGGGCCTTGCTACTTGGACGGCTAAGGTGAGGGCTACAGCTGGGCAAGCGTAGCAAGACTGCATCTCAAAACAGCAGTACCGAAACAGAATTGAATACAAAAGAGCACTGTATAGGAAGAAATCTACCTTGTATTACTGTAGGGTGTGGGTGAGCTATAGAGGATGAGAGTCATGAATCTACATGAAGCATACGTATCTATGATGAATGGATAGACAAATCTCACTATCCGATTATAATATGTAATAGAAATATAAAGAACAATGTGAAAACAAAGTATAATAATGGTATAAATAATATTCTCTCAAGTATGGACACTTCAGGAGCTAGAGACATAGTTCAGTCACCAAAGGTCTGGAGGACCTAAGTCCAGTCCCCAGAACCACATAAAAAGATATCCAGGGGTTGTGATCTATGCTTCTTATCTAGCCTTGAGGAGACAGAGAGATTCCTGGGCTTACTGACCATCCAGCCTAGCTTACATAACACTATGTAGCCAACAAATAACTGTCTCAAAAGAAAAAGAAAGAAAGAACGAACCATAGTCGTTTGTTGGCCTGTTCATGTGTATACACAGTGTAGTGAGAGTGTAGCAGGGCTGGGGAAGTCCTTGTCTTTATAAAGAGAATAAATGGATATCTGGGAGGAGGGAAGCCTGGGGAGGCTTGCTTGGACTTCATGAGTAGGGACTGAGAGAGCTTGGAGGCCCGGCTTTGATATGCAGCCAGACTGCATGTCAATGGAGTCCTTTGTCCCTCCAAGAGGTAAAGGAAATGACTCTGGGCAGATGGCAACTGATTTCTCTGGTTCCTAAGGAATGCTGGCTTTTATCTAAACACCAGAAACCTTCAATAGTCCAGATTGAGCTGGTCCTAGATTCAACTTTGGACCTACTTGGTAGGTCTGCTCTTTTTGTGGGGGCATGGGTTACCCTTTAGACCTGACAGGAACATATAGAATACAACAAAAAGTGGTCCTCTGGAAGATATATAATTTTAAGTCCCAAGAAAGACTGTAGCTACAACCACCTACTGGATTTAATAGGATAAAAATAAGAGCAGAAGTCAGTGAAATGGAAACAATATTGATCCATAAACCAAGTCTGTTTGTGGGAGGGACTTGGCTTTGATTGAGTTTAAAAGGGTTATATAATGTCCCATCCTAACTATCTTTACTACATGATGTCTCTCTAGGCTTTTCCAATAAAATGTAGTGGTAAAGTTCTTATAAAGCATCCTGTAGGGGCTGGGGGGTTGTAGCTTAGTTAGTATAGCTTCATCCTGTCTAGCTAGCAGGAAGCTCTGGCTTCAATCCCCACCACTATATACAAAACAAAAACCAGGGGAAAAAAGCTGCTATAAGAAATACCATAATAACCCATGGGAAACTGTGGCAGATGGAGCCGCAGTTTGAGGCTAGCCTGGACTGCATGGCAAGCCCCTCTTAGAAAATCAGGAGGCATGGTGGGCAGGCAGCTCAGAAGAGCTCAGGAACCTCAGCGGAACCTAGGGAAAGTGCCCAGAGGTCTCACCTGAAGTGCTTTTCTTTTTTTAAATTAAAAATTTATTTTTATTTTATATGTATGGGTGTTTTGACTACAAGTGTCTAAGCACCACATGTGTTCAATGCCTGAAGAGGTCAGAAGAGGGTGTCAGATCCTATAGAACTATAGTTACTTGTGAGCTGCCATGTGTGTCCTGGGAACTGAACCTGGCTCCTCTGGAAGAACAACCTGTACACCTAACCACTGAGCCATCTCACTAGCTCCTTCTTCGTTTTGAATCAAGTTTTGGCTTGTTGTATAACCATAGCTGATCTTGAGCTCATAACATCCTTAGCATCCCATATGTGGGATTATAGACCTGCTGAGCATATCTGGCTGGAAGAGCATTTTGAAAGGTGATTGGCCTTCTCACTAGAAGAGGAGGGCAAAGGTGGTGTGAGCTGAGAAGGGGAGGTGAGGGTAGTGTGGACTGTTCACAGTAGTGTGTGGAGTGTAAGCAAACAGGAAGACAGCCTTAAGGAGAGACCTCAGGTAAAGTCAGCGAGTACAGTACACCATCTTCCCCTAACAGATTCCTTGTCTTGGATTCTTCCTGGGTGTTTGGAGAGATTAAAAATAGACTTCTAAGGCAGCCCAAGGCTAATCTCTTTGAAGTCATGTAATAACTGGTTCACTAGGGCATTAAAACCAACTGTTAATTCATAATTTTATGAAAGTACCAGAACCTGAACATTGATGGTTCAGAGTTTCTAGATAATTATAAGCCAGTAATTGGCTATTTGTTGGTTGGAAAGATACATTTTAGTCCTGAGTTTTCCCCAAGGATTTTTTTGAAACTTCATCTTAGCCATTTTATCTAGACCAGGGCACTGACCTTGATCGTGAGTTATTTCTTTGGTGTTTTATGAAGAGGCTTTACTGGATTGTCCCTCACTCAGTCTTCATCGAGTTTCACAGTTTGCTTTTAACTCTGTATACGCCTTAGAAATCAGACACTGGCTGGGAGTCAGACTTACCATTGTCTCAGGGACTTTGTGGCAGGGGTGCTTTGGGTATCCATACTTAATACTTTCAAGGGCACATTGTTGTATTTTCTGGGAACCCAGATATCTGCAATTTAAGCCTTTATCTTCTATTTTATGGAGACCAAAGAATATTCTAAAGCATTGTGTTTGAGCTTATTTTCTTTCTGCTTCAGAATGAATTTTAAAAGTTAGCTCTTTTCTTAACCACGCCAGTCTCCATGGTAAGATAAACTCTAGTGAGTACTGTCATGATCTAGTTACAGAAGCCAGTTTACTCTTGTTGATTGTTGAGTCCTCCGTCCCCTATTCTCCACCTCTCATCCTTGGCTTGTGTTCAAGTAAATCAAGGCAGATTACAGAGATTATATTATCTCTAACTATTTTATGTATGTGTGTATGTATGTGTAACTGTAAGAATATAAAATCTTTATATAAAAAGATGTAAAGACTCCTTTAAATACAATAACTCAATATACCTTTAAAATTAAAAATAATTATTTAATGTCATAAAGTACTTGTTACTGTCTAGTTTTCTTCAATCATGCTTTCAAAATTTGCTTTAGTACCCCAACAGAATTATTATGGGCAATTGGTTGCTGTATTAATTAGGGTTCTCTAGATGAATAGATATGATAGAATGAAAATAAATAAATAAATAAATAAATATAGATTGATAGATAGATGGATGGATGGATGATGGATGGATGGGTGAAATTAACTAAAACCAGGCAGCTGGGCAAACCAGTGAGGAATTTTCCTTGGTTGGATTATATATGTTATCTATAATATGTATGCTTACTATAATAAACACACACACATATACACAGAGAGTTATTTTTTAAATCAGAGTGGCTTACAGGCATTGGTCTGAGTAGTCTAGCAATGGCGGTCATTTTCAGTCTGCATTTCTCAGCAGTCTCAATCTGGAGCTGGAGTCCCAGGGAAGTTTTAGAGGGCTCCTGGTTTTCAGTCTATGTCAGAATCTGAAAAAATAAGATCACAAGACCAGTGAAGAGGTAGAGCATAGCATAGATGAAATTCCCAGGGCAAACAGCAAAAAGCAGAAGCTTTCTTCCATGTCCTTTTATGTGGGCTGCCACCAGAAGTTGTGGCCCAGAATTAGGGTGGGTCTTCCACCTCAAATAGTCCAACCAAGGAAAGACCCTCACAGGTGTGCCCAGTTGGGGGCTGGTTAATGCCAGATGTAGTCAGGTTGACAATCAGGATTGTGCCTCCTACCATCACTTTCCTCATAGTCCCTTGTTCCCACACACTTTGTGACTCTCTTGGGATAACCATTAGTTGTTCCTTATAGTTGGCCAGGTTTCTGAACATTGCTGATCACATCTAAGAGATCCTTTTAGTATGTTCTAAATGTTTTATGTGTGGGTATTTCTGTGTATAGCAGGAGTTCTGAGGACCGCTTCGTACCTCCCTGAATTATTGTGGTCCTCAGAGATGTTTTATTTGTGTGGGTTTATTTTATTTATTCTTCTCTCATCTATTACATCCTGGCTGCAGTCTTTCTTCCCTCCCACCCTACCCTCACCTCCCCTCAGAAAAAAGCAAGCCTTCCAGGGACATCAACCAAATACGGCATAACAAGCTACAATAAGACCAGGCACATGTTCTCACATCAAGGCTGAAAGAGGCAACCCAGTAGGAAAAAAGGGTCCCAAAGGCAGGCAAAAGAGCCAGAGACAGCCCGGCTTCCATTCTTAGGAGTCCCACAAGAATGCTAAGCTACATGACCATAACATGTATGCAGAGGACTTGGGTCAGAGCCATACAGGCTCCCTGATGTCTGTGAGCCCACTTGAGTCTCAGTTGGTTTTGTGGTTCTCACTTGTTATGGTGTCCTTGATCCCTTTGGCTCCTCCAGTCCTTTCCTCCCTTCGCAGAACTCCCCAAGCTCCATCTAATGTATGGCTGTGGGAACCTGAATCTGCTCCCATCAGTTGCTGGATGAAGTCTCTGATTTCATTGATGATGATGATGACACTAGGCTCCTGTCCCAGCACATCTGCAGGCATGACAAATTGTCGGTTGGTGTCCCAATCTCTACTTGAGACCTTGCCAGGTAACAGAGGATGGCTGGTTCCACTCTGTGACAAGCTAGGAGTCTTTGCTGGTATCACCTTCATAGATTTCATGGAATTTACAATGCACTGGGCTTCTACCTGGCTCCTGAAATGTTGTGTGAGTTGTATCTATTGATACTTAATAAAATTTGAAATTAAAACAGAAAAAATTAAATCTCAGTTTTAGCCCTCTTGCTTAGCATAGGCAATAGGCAAGGCCCTTAATTTGAAGTACCCTCTACCCCTCAAAACCCTAATTTTAAGAATCTTTTATTCTAAAGCAGAATAAAGTGATTTATTGGTTCGTTTAAAATAGTAGTAAACCTGTTACACATTCATAAAGTATTTTTGTGAAAAAATAATATTCCATTCTATAACAAAAATGTGTACAAGTGACAGAATGAGCTTGTTTTCAAATCTGTATGAGTGGGAGATAGCTAGATTATTATATGAGCCTTGGCATTCAGGCTGTCAGACGTTTTGTGTGAAGAATGTTGGGCCAAACAAAGCTGTGTCATTGGGAGAGGGAGATGTTTCTTAATAGCCTGTTTAGATATTTTTTGCTTAATAGCTTACAGATATTTTTCTTCCAACTGTGTATGAGAGATTGTTTTTCTTTTGAAAAAGATTTTATTTTTAGCTCCATGTATATGTGTTTGTTGTGTGTGGGTATGTGATTGTGGGTGCAGGTGTAGGCAGAGGTCAGGGGAGGGTATTGGATCTTCTGGACCTAAAATTACAGGTGGTTATGAACTGCTTGACCTGGGTTCTGGGACTTGAACTTGTGTCCTCTGAAAGACCCGCAAGTGCTCTTTACTGCTGAGCCAGTTCTTCAGCCCCAACAGTGGTGGTTCCTTAAAGGTTAGTGATACAGAATCGAGACTATCAGGGAGCGTCTCTTATTCCAGTACTGTATATGGGCATCATGTGTGTTTGAATAAAAGATTTACAGGCACATGGTTTTATAACACAATGGCTTGGTCATCTGGAAAACATTGGTTCACTGAGTTACAGATCTGCCAAAGAGTTGGCATTTTATTATACAGCATAAGAAGATTTTGCTCCTTGACGTTATAACCAGTCATCCACGGAGTGTCCATGTAGGAGAAGCTGTCAAACTCACTGTGGCAGAATCAGGTTTTATGAAGTTCTAATTTTTGCTTGAAAGTTGGAATTTTATCATTGGCAGCAAACACTGTCAGCTGTTTTAAGCGCTAGACTCACTTTTTCAGTTTTAAAGGAAATGTCTGCCAGTGCCCAAGTCTGCATAACCACAGTTTGTTAATGTTTCATTCAAGTGCAATTGACGTTCCATGGAAAAAGCAGCCTATTGAGCTCACAGCTCGATTGTGCAAGTGGTTTGCTTAAGACAGCCATTGATTTCAGTTAAAAAAAAAAAAACCCTCCCATTTCGTCATGAGTACTGCTTAACTGTAATTAAATTAATACTTTCCCTATATCATCTGAGAATACCCTAAAGGAATGGGTTTCAATTTTTTTTTTTTGTTTTTTTTTGTTTTGTTTTTTGTTTTTCAGAACAGGGTCAGTTTGTTTTTGAAGCATGTTATTTTACCTTTTAACTGTATTGTAGCCATGAAGAACAGAGTAACTGCTATTGCTTGCTTGGTCCCGGTTCTTGACTTATAATAAAATTAGCACTAATACCTCCAATCCTTGATTTGTGCCCCGAGTCCAACTGTCAGCATAGTGAAGGCAGGCAAGGTCTTAGGACTATAGAGAAGTTTGATCTTTCAGAGATGCCGAGATGGCTCTATGGGCCAGAACTGAGGACTGCTGATGGGGGCTTCTAAGCCTGGGTAGCTGCTTGGGTTCAGCATTTTGGCAGAGACATAGTATATACGTGTTCTTCTTCCTCTGGGGGTTGGCAGTGGTCTCTCTTTCATTTTGATGACAGCTACTGAAGGCAGTTGACCACTTTGCCAATTTATCAGATGAAAGTCCTCGAACAGTAACCATTTCATTAATGATGCAGATATTCCTAGCAAAATCTATGTAGAAAAGACAGAATATATGCTAGACTTTCCCCTTTATTTGCTATTTTTCAAAATAGCTATTTGATTCCCTGCCATTCTACAAAGATGACCAGTGATAATTTTTTTAAGTTTTTTTTTCTATTTTCTTTAAAAATTAATTTTTGGTTAGTATACAAAGAAATATATTTTACTGTGATATTTTCCTTTTTTTAAAAAAAAATGTGTTTCTGTGTGTATACATGCACTTGTGCAGAGTCAGAGGACAAATTAAGGAAGTGGTCTCTCTTCTACCATGTGTATTCTGGGATGGAACTCAGGTCTCCAGGCTTGGCAGCCAGCACCTTTGCCCACTAAGCGATCCCAAGGGTCCTAGTGTGACACTGTCATGCATGTACTCTTCTCCTTGGTCCTGTCTCCCTTTGTTGTGCTCCCGTTTCCCCTTCCACCCTGGCTGCTCCCTCCA
>NC_047659.1:133607258-133697258 GCF_011762505.2 Arvicanthis niloticus
TTGTAAACAACCAGGTGCAAGGGTCACTGCTCACTCTTTCTAGGCCTTCCCTCCTCCAGTCCCCAGGACTATGGGGGATGAACCTTTGCTTAGAAATTCAGACTATGAATCAGGCATTCAGACCTGGGGAGGCCCTGTTCTTTCACATATTTTTTTTCCTTCGAGACAGGGTTTCTCTGTGTAAGCCTGGCTATCCTGGAACTCACTCTGTAGACCAGGCTGGCCTCGAACTCAGAAATCCACCTGCCTCTGCCTCCCAAGTGCTGGGATTAAAGGCATGCGCCACCACTGCCCAGCTTCACAGAATTCTTAAAAATTCAAACCAGAAACAAGGTAGTAACTACCCTACTGTCACATAAAACTTAGGGTAGAAAAAGACCAGGTCTGTGTCTGCCAGCCATGTCCCAGGATGCCTCAGGATGTCCTTCACCTAACCAAGACCAGAGTTACACAGTTGGGATGGTGAGAAGGAATGTCTGTTTACCCCTGAGACTCAAGACTGAGTGACAAGAAAGCAGCTTAGGGAACAGGCTTCCTCCTCCACTCTCTCTCCCACAGGCTTCCGGAGAGAGGAGGCAAGAGCAGACTGTGCCCTCTGTCCACCCCCTTGCTCAGGAAACTAGATTCTGGGAAGGGAGCTGGGAGGAAGTCAGGAAGGCATCCCTCTCTCCCCCAGGGCAGGGAAATCAATGCAGAGCGCTTGGTACGTGTGGGAGTGGGGAGCCGGCAGGGGTTAAGCCCTGCTTACAGATGACTTCATGACTCCGGAATCGGGGAGCTGTGGTGCTGCTGGTACTGGAATTCCAGCCCCCGCACAGGGCCCGTGCCTGTGGCTCTGGCTTGGCAGCACAGCAGAGAGGGTTCTCCGTGGTTGTACCAAGTACCCTAGACGGCAGGCCTGATCCCAACCCAACGCCTCGCTACAAATTCCCTAGGGTTCAAAATCCGAAACAGCAGGGCCTCCATGGCTTACAGTGTGCCAGGCCTTAACATGCACGCACTTGGGATGACGCAGACCGTGTTTTGGCAAGTGTGGAAACCACAGCTCAGAAAGGCAACTCGTTTCTTCTAAGGGTACACAAGCAGAAGTGACCAAGACCAGCAGCCGGGCATGAGATCACCTGGGCTTCTAGCCACAGACACAGCACAGGAACACGGTTGTGCTTAGGACTACCAGTCCGCCCTGGGCTAGACAAGAACCCTACCTAAGTATGTCTACTCCATACCTAGGTAGGGGTGGGGGCATGAGGAGATGGAGGAGAGGCAGAGACACTTTTGACCACCGAAGCCTGAAAGACTGGTCACGTTCAAATTCCTCAGGGCAGACTCAGAGGTTCTTAGCCTGGGGGCTTAGATTCCAGCTCAGGTCTGACCTACCCCACACCTCGCCTCTAGGAGCCTTGGAATGTCAGCCACACACCAAACCATATATGGGAAAGTGTTCCGGGTGTTTCAAAACAGCCCAGAAGATTGGAGATAAGCATGTTCGTTGCCTATCACGTGGGCTAGTAGCCATTCGACCTTCCATTAGAGAAACTGAAGACCCCCCCCCCAAAAAAAAAAAGTTGTCAAGATCTAACTGTGATAAACTGAGGCTGAAACCAGGAGGTATTCCTGGTTCAGCCCTCTTTGGAATACCTGATCCCCTCCCACCCCCCTTTTTTAGGGGTACAGGGCCTCTTTCTAGGTAGCCTTGACTGGCCTGGCAGTCATTAGGTAGCCGACTAAGAAGCTGGCCTCTGCCTCTTCAGTACTGGGATTTAAGGAGTTGTACTGCCATGGGCAGCCCCCTATACACCACCCCCCCCCATCTTTATGTTAAATTCCAGAGGAAAGGAACAAATATCACACTGGCACCCGCCGCCCAGCCAGGATCTGACCCTTCCTTCCAGAGGTTGGAAAACTCTTCAAAGGTGTAGAGAAGATGCAAGAATTAACCTCTTCAATGAGTCAGAGGCTTCTGGGACAGGTGATATGGACATGAGAAACTCAGCCTCCTGGAGCTTGGAAGGCACACCCCCCCCCCCCCCTTGGCTCCTTTCTGGCTCCTTCTGTGCTCACAGTCTCTAACAAGCAAAAAAACTCCCGAGTGGACAGGAGCCAGTGAAGACAAGATGTCAAGACAGAACCAACCATGCCCAAAGAGATTGCAAGCAATGGTTTGTTTTGTTTGTAAGGCTGAGAAGGTACCAATAACCTTTCCTTCCCCTCACTCTCTTTTCAAACAGAGTCCATGCAGTAGTCTGGGGTGGCTTTGAAAAAACCAGGCCACCCAGCAGGCAGACCCAACCCTAACCAGAGGGGGACCCAGTCTTGCTCCTAACTACAGCTATGGTCTGCTCACCTCAGCTCACCCAACCCTACCTAGGAACGTGTGTCCGCATGTATATGCATGCACATGCACACCCTCTAGGTCCTCATGTCTCATCTTTGTCCCTTTCACAAACACAGCCAGAAGCTGGATGAATAAGGTCACGGTGGGGTGGGTCTCTGCAGGCTCTTGCTGACCTTGTAGCTGATAGAAATAGATCCTGAATTCTTTCCCAAATTGTCCAGGGGAAAGAACAGAAGTAGGTATACTTTGTTTTATAGGAAGTAACACCTGCCAGCAGAAGGCATCTGAGGCCAGAGCCCAACCGTCTAGTTTTATGACCTCTGAGACAGATTACTTTGCCAAGGTCAGCCAGGCAGCTATAGCAGCAGAACTGGGTTTACAACCTAGGTCTCTCACCGTCCTAGTTAAGTGGCCTCCCCTGCCCCTTTTCAGAGCCTTGGCTGACCCCAAGGTTCTTAGCAAAAACACAGGCTGCTGCCTAAAACCAGGATGAGAAGCCACTGATCCTATCTCAAAGTCCCACAATGTCCATCGCTGCAAGAACAACATGAGGACTGGGGTGACTAGTGGAAGTCTCCCCTCTATAGCAGGCTCCATCTCTGTATAAGGCCCTTTAATCAACAGCACAGCATCATGAGACATTCTTTCTGACCCAGGGGTGAGTCATTCATCCAAGGGTCACAGCTAGGAGAAAACAACACGAGATTCATATGGAGGCCTTTCTCTAAACCACGTCCTAACCACAGCCAGGTTCAGACACAATCACTCACCCAACCACCCACCCACCCACCCATTCTTCACCTTCAGTCCAACCAGAAAGCCCACTGGACACTGGCTGAGCCGGGGCTCTAGGGCACCCCACCTTCCCTACCCCAGGGGAAAAAACAAAGGTGAAAGTCTTATTGCTTAAACAAAGGGACAGAAACTTGGCTGGAGAACCAAGGAAGGCTTGGCTAACTGTGAACTCCGGTAAGCCTCCTACTTGCCTCCTCCCCAGGAGGCAGGGTCAAGCCCACACCTGATCATACTCTGAGGAAGAGACTTCATAGAAGGATGATACTGGGCTGAGTCAGGGGCCAGGGAACACCCAGGAACAGTTGCTGCAGCCCCAGCAACTCCATTTACCACAGTGGGCAGGAGCCACACGCAAATCACAGCCCAGCTGTTTCCTGTGAAGTCTTGGAGTCTGTTCTGGCTTTAAGTCCTCAGTTTCCTCTTCTGTAATCTGGGCTGGTAAGCACCTTGCAGAAGGAATGTCAAGGAGAACGTAGCCAAGTGCACAGGTGACCCAGCAGATGACTAGTGCATAGCAGGTGCTCAATAGGTGGTGATCATTATTAAACCCCACCCACCTTTCATCTCCGTAGGGAAGATGAATGCTCAATGGGCCAAAGAGGAATCTTGCTGAAGCAGCTGCAGGGCTGGGGAGGCCCTGGCCATCATGTGGGAGGTGCTTTTGCAAGCTAGAGAAGGGTATGACAACCATGCAGCTTCTACTGCTGAGACCAGATAACCCAACTGAAAAGACTGCTTCTTCAGACTCCAGGATGGGTAGAAACCTGCCCAGTGTAAATTTTGAGCACATTATCCTAAGCAAACAGAGACAGAGGAAATCTGTGTTTTTTCAGGAATAGTGGAAGGCACTAACCAATGATATTCGAAACTCTTGTTGTGACCTAGAGCCTCTATTTACTGGTTTGCCTTGGGGAAGAAAACAACAAAATCTAAAAGGCAAAAGGAAGTCACACACCAAATATTCAGTGTGATGAAGTCACACACCAAATATTCAGTGTGATGCCCTGGGACCTGAAAGGGTTAAGCAAGGTCTAGGGGAAGTGGGGGTTGAGAGAGAGTTCAAATGTTGCTCTGCCCACTTCAAGGTCAAGTTACTCTAAACACAATCACCCTGTGGAGAGCCAGGCCTGGCAGAGTGAGCAGCCAGCTTTTCACCAAGCCCCAGAGCAGACCATTCCCACAAGAACTCTAGGATCTTGTGGCAGCCAGGAATGAGGGGGATTGGTCAGGAGCTTCTGGACAAACCCCTCTCAGGAACCAATCCAGTTCTCTCACTACCTAGGTGGTCCCTGGTGGTGGATTCCCTTTCTGGGCCTTGGTTTCCCCACCTGCAAAAGGTCTCAAAGAGACAAACCTCCCTCTGTCCTGAGGCCTGGTTACCAAACTGGCATTGCTCCGATTACCACTGGAGACAGCTGGGGAGGGAATGGCTCCCTCAAGGCCTCAGAGACAGAGGTGCATTGAAGCTGGGGCTTGTAATCTAGGCAGCAGATCCAAAATCCCCGCTGGATCTGAGGCTGGCCAGAATACTCTCAGCATGCAAACAAGCCTCCTGTGTTTTGAGAACAGGCCTTTGCAGCCCTGTTGCAACGGATTAGATCTACCAGAGCCTGGTTTAAGGCCCCTGCACCTCCCCCAACTGGGGAAGCCGGGGATTCTGACCAGGTCAATCCAAAACTGGACTTCCCCAGAGGCAAGGAGTGTCTCCACTCTAAGAGCCCAGCCCAGCCATTTGCTTGCGGCCCAGAGGCTGGCGTGGTGCAGCCAGTCTCCACAGGTTAGGCCATTACAGCCCGCTTCACCCAGTCACTGTTTCCATAAGCACCAGCCTCTCCCTGCCTCCCTTTCCATTACCCTGGGTGTCACCTGACCAGCAGCCTCTCCTCTGCCAGAGAAAACTAGGGCAGCCAACTCCCTATACTAGGAGGACAGGGGAGGGGGCAGGCAAAGAGCAAAGGGTGGGGAGCCTTCAATAAGAGGCTGTAACTCAAGGTGGAAAGAAACTGATACTGGCTGGTGACCATAGAGAAGACAAGTGACAGTTGTCAAGTGTCAAACGTGGCCGGCTGTGGTGGTCCAAGGCTGTAATCCCAGCACTTGGGAAACAGAGGCAGCAGGAAGATCAGGAATTCAAGGCCAACCTCAACTACGTAGGGAATTCAAAGCCAGCCTGAACTACATGAGACTCTATTTCTTGGGGAGAAAAAAAAAACTGTGATCTTTTTAATCCCACAGCCCTCTAAGATAAATGTTCTGAACTCCAAGAATCATTCTATCCCATTTTCCGCACACATACAGACATCGTGACCCAAAGCCAACCTCTGGCCAAGACAGGAGTCCTCGTCTAGTCACAAATCATAAATTCAACTGAAGCCAGCACTTTATAGTTTGCTAAATAACTATTATGGCCATCAAGTGACACAGGTGTTTTATAGAGGACATCAGGGCTCTCGTATCAACAAAGTGACTTATTAACTCCCTGTGTGTCCCTGGGTGACTGGCAGAGTTGGGCAGAGACTCAAGAGGCTTTCTGGCTGTAAAATGTACCCACATTTCCTGTTCCCCAGCCTCTAGCAGACACCCCCAGACAGGTCTGCAGGGGGCAGGTGAGGGCCCAAAGGTCACCAGTGGGTTAATAACAAATCAGCTCTGCAAGTCAAATTTCTCTAGGGTTAAGACAGACCCCAATGGTGCACACGTATGTTCTCCCAGTAGCTAGCAGAAAAAAAAAATAATAATGCCTTCTCAGAACGGTACCTTTGCTTGTCCACCAAAGCCCCGAACACTACTTGTAGTCATTCAGATGCCTCAAGACACTTGCCCTTCTCAGGGAAAGTGGTGCAAGTCTTAGCTTGAACCGTGTCCTAAGACCTGGGTACCCTTGTTAACTCACTGAAAGTGCAAGCATGGCACACACACACACACACACACACACACACACACACACACACACACAGCACGCACGCTGCCTGGGACACCTGCAGATCCTGCAGGAGAGGTGGGGCTGCCAGGAACTGGTTCTTGTTTAAATATAAAGCCATCTGATAACCTGCAAACAACCCACTTCGAAGATAAACAAATATAAAATTTGGGCTCCATCAGCCCCACCCTAAGCTCTACCCTTCCCACCCGGCAGCTGCAGGACTAGATGTGGGGGAGGAGAGAGGTCCGAGGCAAGTCAGGGAACGGTCACGGAGGAAGGTCTCCTGTTCCACTACTTGGAGCTATACTCAGGGTCTTCTTTTGCAAGCTCATCAACTTGAAGCCTCACCACACAATCTTTTAATTAATTTATTACTCATTTATTGGTGCTAGGGAATTGAAGTCAGAGCCTCAACAGAGCAGGAGGTTAATTAGCATTGCCCACATTATTGTTTTAACACTGCTACCAACTCCAAAAATGTCACGGAATCTTAACGTAAATCAAACCCGAATGACACTAGCTTTGGCTGTTGAATTCAGACCAGATGAAGCCTCCGTGTTACTTAAGGATGTGGGCGTGGAGAGATATCGTACCTGCTCTGTAGCACTGTCCAGGATTCAAGTGCACACACAGGCACTGTGGATGTTGAAAGGCTCTAGACACAAATGCTGACTCCCAAAAGCCAAGATAAAAAAAAAAAAAAAAAAAAAACGAACGAAACCCCTCAAACCATCATGCCCATTCCAACAGTCCTACCACAGAGCTATGTGTCTTATTAGCAAGAGACTGATAGGAAGTAGGTGACTCAGGCAGGCTGTAGTAAGACACAGTTGACTCACAGAGCCCAGTCCATCCCATTCCCCCATTCATTTGGAAATCACAGCAACTCATCCAGTCCAAGAGGCTGAGAAAACAGCTAGGGGCCAATCCCTTCCAAAAGAGAGCCCAGCTCCCGGGCTCCTCATTCAGGCCGGCTCAGCACTCCAAGTCCTTGGAAAAGCCTCCTGTTTCTAAGCACTGGGGATGGCAGGAGCTGAATGTCCACCCCACTTCTCTTTTGGGACAAGGACTTGTTTAGAGTCTACCAAAGAAGCCAAGAGAACTCCCCGTCCTCTCCCGATTGGGCTGTGGAGAAAGAAGGACACTGAGATGGCAGTGGTCCAGCCTCCTCATGTTGGAGAGAGATAGCTCTAGACCCAAGGGATGTTTGCTAGCAACACAGAAGTAGGTCCTGAGGTTATCGGATGTCACCATTCATTATCTAGAATGTTCTCTAAGGGACAATCTAAACAGACACCTAGCATTCTCAGTCAGACCTGGTTCCTGATCTTGGCAAAGGGCTGCATTCTTCTGAGCATCAGCAGTCTGTGAAAAGGGAGATAAAGATGCCTGCACTGAAGTATCAAACTCCAGGCATCCTAGCAGTGACTTCAGAGCACCTTTTAGAACGAAGTTTTATATGTGAGTTTATTCAGGTATACAATCACTGCCCATGGGGAAGGCAGGGGTTTTAGAACGAATGAAGCAGAATCCTGGCCCCGGTTGTGACTGGGTAGGGCTCTCCCTTTCCAGAGTCTGTTGATGTGATTTCATTTCCTTGAGAGAAAGATGTCATAAGGTTTCCGATAGCTCCCTCTGAATAGTTATTAATAGTTGCTTAATTATTAATCAAGTATCAGAGGGCTGAAGAAGTGGCTCAGGGAGAGGACCTGAGTTCGATTCCCAGCACCCTCTTAGCATCTCACAACTGTCTGTAGCTCCAGTCCCAGGGGAAACGACATCCTCTCCTGGCCTCCTTGGGCCCAAGATATAAAGGTGCTACACAGATGTATGTTCCGGTAGAATACCCATACACATACGATAATAAAGCAACAATCAAAAATGAGATGGGGGGGGGTGGTCCTCTTCGTGAAACATCCTAGCTCCATCTTGATTTTGCAGAAGACCCCTCTGAGTTAAGGGGTCTCTCCCAACCCCACTGAGCTTTCCAAATCACTCCAAATCACGGCCCAAACATTTTCCCATATATGCAGCACCTCTATGGGGCCCCAAGAAGTCCCAGGAGGTCTTACCAGCCACTCACAGGCCCTAGAACCCCCTAGGCTTCGGCACGCAGCCCCTACTTCCATGCTGCCAAGGAGAGAGTTCTCAGATAGACTAGAATCTTTAAGTTGAAGTATAGCAGGTGGGTGAGAGATACTTCCGCAGAACTACCTTGGATTGGTGCCAAGTCAGTGGGCTGTGGCCCCTGGGCAGCAACACCTCGGCCCACACCCCTCACCCCCCCCCAACCCCATCCCAAAACAAGGCTGCCTTTAATTGGTCCGGGTGGGAGGGGCAGGAAGGCAGATCAGGGAATGCTCCCAGCTGGACAGGAAGAACAGGTTTAGGATGGCAAACCCGCCAAGCAGAGGAGAGGGCACTGGGTGTTAAGCTTGGGCTCCCTTCCCCAAATCTGAGTTTGAACTAAATTTAAAATCTGGAGAAAGGCCCTCATAGCATGAAAAAGACAAGACTACTCTGTGAGAGAGTAGATGGCCTGCCTGTATACTCTGTATTAAGAGATGGTATTATTTAATCTCTCAGTATATTTTCTGGAAGAGACGATACAAGAACATAATCACAGGTGCTGGGTTTTGGTGGTGGTTGTTTTTTTGTTGTTGTTGTTTTGTTTTGTTTTGTTTTTGGTGAGGGTTTAATTTCTCAGTTATCAGTATCTCTCTCATTCCAAGGGAGAAAGGCAGATACTATCATTTGTTTCTCTAATCTAATAGTCATTCGGTCTGATTTTTGGGGCCACAATCTACGAGGGAATCCCTGTGACCCAATTAGCAGCAAGATGCCATGACATTAGGCAGGAAGGAGGGAGGACTGAGGTCAGGACCAGAGATTGCAACTGAGGCCCCCGGAAACAGCTGCTTTAGGCTGGCTTCTCCCCCTTGCTAGATCAGGTCACCCAAAGCAGGCCTGGCAAGACCTACCTCCCCTCCAAAACCACATCCTTCTGACTTATCTGGGGGACGCTGGGGTCTACTCCTCCCCCAAAAGCACCTGCTGGCTTAGCAGCCAGAGGGAAGATCAATGGCATGTGACTGGACACGTGGTGACCTGAGCCATCTCCTAGGTCCGTTTTCCCTCACACTGCTTGGTCTGCATTCCTTCATGTGTCCCCAAAGAAGGACTCAACTTCAGAATACCCTTTAGAAGCTTGTTTGGAATGAATGCAACAGGAAGGCTTGCAGGACTCGGGGACCACTCAGCCACAACCTTCCTCCTTTAATGGAAAGCCACCACCACCACCACAACCCCCATCCTCTGGTTCATTCCACTCACAACACCTTGAGACTTTCCAATCCCAAACATCAACAGACGTTAGACCAGTCTTGAATTATGGGAAAATGGGACCTAACAGCAGCCACTGGGACTAGAAGATAAAAGCAGGCATTTCCAAGCCTGGCTGTCTAACGTCTGCCTGACTCAGCCGGTTATTAGCTGTGTGACCTTCAGCAAGTTACTTAACCCCTCTCCTGCCTCGGGACTAGTTTAAAAACAGTAGACAGTGAGGTTTTCTGAAATTAAACACATTTGATTCCAAAGCCACCAGAAAGCTATCAGAACAGAAACGATCATGCAATCGGTTCCGTATCTAACTGGAATTGTGCTGGGCATTACATATGCTCTTATTTCTCACCCGGAGGCTCCTGAACACAATCAACTGTCCCCTAAACAAGCCTAGAGAAAAAGTGGCTTTCAAAAGAACATTAACGATTAAACGCCGGAGTCTCACTCCCCCTAAAACTTGAACTAACGGTACAAATGGCTCACGTTCCTGGGTCAGACCCCCCTCTCTCAGAAACTGTCACGCCTTGTAACTTCTGAGTCTACCTCCTAAACTCCTACTAGGACAGAGCTGATACGGCCCTATGTCCTTGCTGATTCTAATAGGGACCCTGAAAAGGAAAGTTTTCTTTAGGCTTCCTGGGTCCTTCACGCCACTCAGGTGGGTGCCTCAGCTTCCCCGTGTGCGGGTTCAACCAAAACACTACTCCCAAAACAGTTGTAACTCAACCTCTAGCCCGAAGCTAACAGGAAAGCTGTCCTTTGAGTCCGCTTTGGGAAAATAAGGAACACAACCTTTCAGACAGCCTAAAGCAGGAAGGGTCAGCTCCTGATCTGTTCTGTAGACAGGGAAGGTGACACTTATAAGGAGCCGATCTTGCCCTTTCTTAACTCAGTCGTGGCAAGGCTGTGGCCAGAACGAAGGCCAGGACTCAGTTCTCTCCATTCCTCAGGGTATGCGAAACGCCCCCCCCACCCCACCCCACACAGCCCTAAAGTTTTCCGGCTACCGAATGGGTACTGCCCACCCACCTCGTGCCCAGGCCATCTCAGACTCGACACCCAGAAGGCCACTCTGTTCGCAGGGCCAGCACTGGGATCACAAAGTAGGGGTGAGGGAGGAGAAAAGTTGACACCAACTTAGTCACGTCCCACCCCGGATCCCAGCAGCCAGGCTGAGTCCAGGACGGGAGCTCAGAGCAACAGGCTAGGGTTGCACGGCGCGTGGAGGAGTCTCCCGCAATCTTTCCGCGACCCCTGAGCAAAGTTTCCTCATAAAGTTGTCCCTGTCTCCGCGGGGGTGGGGGGGGGCGCAGCTCGTGATGCACCCTACTCCCTCCGGATCTCGGGATTTAGGGGAACAAAGGAGGCACTCCTATTCCCCCCAACCCCCCGCCCGCTCTAAGACATCGCTCATACACATACCGACTCTCCGGGGACGACGGGGAAGCCGCCGAGGAGCAGCAGCAGCAGCGGCGCAAGTAGGCAAGCAGGCGCCATCGTTCGAACAGCACAAACCAGTGGCCCAGAGCGGGCGCGCAGCCCTTCTTATAGACCGCAGCCCTGCCCCGCCCCCAGTGCTCGCCCGCACCGCCCGGAATTCCCCGGGGAAAGCTTGGGCCTGCGGGGTGCTGCGCTGGGCAAGCTGGAAACCTCTGGGGTGGGAACCGCCCGCCCCGCCCGCCCGGGGACCCGCCCACAGCGTGCCCGCCGGCTCCGAACTGACCCCGATCTCTGGCTCCAGGAGCTGCCGCCCGGGATAGTTAACTGCTCTACTGCGAGGCAGTCTCCCTAAAACCCGAGGATCACTGCCTAACCCCACTTTATAGCTGGGGAAACTGAGGCCCATAAACCGGTAGGCTTGACTAGGGGTCTTCTGTTTGGACCAGTCTTCAAAGCGGGTGCGCTACCGGTACTCTGAAGTCAGGGAGGCTTTCCCAAGTGGCGCTTAATTCGGATAGTTTTGATCAGCAACTCTGAACCGACGACGATTTTTCCGGGCCTTCTGTCGAAACTATTCCAACCCCGCCTGTGCACTAAACAGTGTGATTTATCAATTGAAGTGTGATATTTTGTGTAATTCTCACGTGTCACGAAAGTCTTTATTCTTTTGACTTATCGTCCCCTCCCCCACTTAAAAATGGAAAACCTCATCCTTAGAGCAGTGGATCAAACAAAACCAGGAAGACTGACTTCGTTTTGAGAGACTTTTTTTTTTTTCATCTCTCTGAAAACTGGTTTGCAAGTTTATTCTCTTTCTCAATAGAATCTCTTATTTCTCAAGGCGGCTTCCACACCGGATCCAAGAAAGTTACTTCTAACACCAGCCTAACAAAGAAGGTGGATGGTGAGATTCTTGAGCTCCACCCCCCCAGCACAGGTACTGATAGAATTAATAATCGAAGATTGGAGGACATCCTACCCCCCTCCCCACGTGATGGGGAAGGGCTGTCATCCTGGCATTTGAGATACTGAGGCAAGAGGTTTAAAATGAGCCAGCTGGCGTCAGTGTGGAACCCTGTCTTTACAAATGTAGGGGCAGGGACATGCTAGAACCATCAATCAAAAGTATCGATCTCTGACATACAGATAGATACATTGTGATTTTGGAATTAGGGCATTTTGGCCTGTTGTAGCATTTTATGAATTCACATGCTTTCTAAGGTGAGTATGACCCCTTGCCCCTGTCCCTCTTTGAATTGTCTAAGCTAACCCCCTAACTCACTATGTGCCCCGCTCAGCACCACCCCCTCCATAAGAATACAGACAGGGCATACTCCGTTCTGTTCTATTCCTTGGCTTCCCTTTTTCTAGCCCTTAATTATTTTCCGAGAATGAAAGTCTCTTGTGGCAGGGAGCCTTGAGAGAAAAACAATTTTCAAATACTGACCACGGGTTGGTTTTTTTTTTTTTCCCCAGACTTAATGGTGAGCAATTGTTCTCAACTATTTGAATATACTTCCCTAAAAGCTGGGCACTGAGAAAAATAAATGAATCACCCTAACTAGAATCAAAAAATCTTTCTCATGAGTGGAGTGTGGTGGCACGTGCCAGTAGATCTCTGTGAAGTCAAGACTAGCCTGGTCTGCACAGTGAGTCAGGGCTATGTAGAGAGAGAGACCCTGTCTCTACAGAGGAGGAAGAAGAAGAGGAGGAGGAGGAGGAGGAGGAGGAGGAAGAGGAGGAGGAGGAAGAGGAGGAGGAGGAGGAGGAGGAAGAACCCCTTTCTTATTAGGTATGGTTTTATAGGAGAGGCAGGCAGATCTCTGAGCTTGAGGACAGCTTGTTCTATATTTCAGGTTCTAGGCCAGCCAGAGCTACGCAACCAGAACCTGCCTCAAAAGTAAAGAAATAAGTAAATAAATAAAAGAAAGAAAACATTTCACAATTCAAATAGTTTCCAGTCTTTCCATGAATTTGGCTAAATTGTCCCAGGATGGCCTTAAACTTGTTACACCCCTACCTCAGCGTCCCAAGTAGCTGATAAAACAGGCCTAGGCTAGGCCAGGCTGGTGTAAACAATCTCAAGAACATAAATAATAAAAGTATAGATATTGATGGCTAACATGTTGGTGGCTAACATTTTGTTGATGGCTAACATTATGTTGTTTCAAAGTTTAAATAAGTATTGTGTTTAAGAGAACTATAAAGCAAAACTGGACCTCCCACTGTTAAGGGCTGTTAAGGGTTGTTTCTGTCATTGCCCGGGCTTGTAGGACTTTAAAAAAAAAGTTGTTTATGCAAGATAATGGGTCACGAGATCAACTGCTGTTTCTGCTTCTGTAAACAAAAGCTTGTTTTTGCTGGAGATAACAAGAACACCTGAAAGACATACCTTTTAAAAAACAGAATGTTACTTTACATTCTTCACCTTTAGAAACCCCTGACTAGCGTGATAAGGTGCTACATTTGGGAAACCTGGAGTGTGGGGTGTAGACCAGGCACCAATATCTGGACAAACCTCTCTTCTTTGTGAAAATGTATCCATTGTCAGAGTGATGAGTCTCTGAAGGCCTCAGATCTATAACTATTTATTTATTAGATAGTGAGGATTGAACCAAACGCACACAAACTAAGCAAGCATCCTGCCGCTGGGATGTACTGCCAGCTCTTGGTTTGTTACAGTTTGGTTTTCTAGACAGGGTTTCTCTGTGTAGTCCTGGTTGTCCTGGAACTCCCTTGTAGACCAGGGTGGCCTCAAACTCAGAGATCTGCCTGCCACTGTCTCCAGAGTGCTGAGACTGAAGGTGTGTGTGCTATCACCCACTGGCCTTTCTCTTTCTTTAAAGATTATTTTTGGAGGGGTCGCTGCACATGGCACAGCTCACATACGGATCAGTCAGCAGAGGTTCCTCCATTCTACTATGTGGGTCCCAAGAATTGATCTCAGGTCATGAGAGGGTGGCAAGCATGTTTACCCACTAAGCCATCTTACCAACCCTCCTTTTCAAAAAATTATATATACATATATGTGTGTGTGTGTGTGTGTGTATGTACACGTGTGTGTATATATATATATCATATATATTTGTGTATATGTATATATATGTACATGTATATATATGTGTGTGTGTATGTACACATGTATATATATATATACTATATATATGTGTGTGTGTGTATACATATATACACACACACACATATGTGTGTGTGTGTGTGTGTATGCAAGTTTATGTAATTTACCTTACTCTAGTATTTAGGTTTAACAAGCAGCTCCCAGAGTTCCCAGATTTGATTCTTCTGAAGTATTTCTTGATGCTGATATTTGGGAACCATCAAAATGAAAAATAGGGGTAAAGTTGTACCTAGAATGTATCCCATTTTAGTGCAAGCAGTGCTCATTCAGGCTTAAATGATCAAGTTAGGAGGGAAGAAAATGGTCCACTTCCACTCAGCAGTAAGACAGACATTCCCAACCAAATGTCACTTTTCCTGCTTAGTAAGTACTGATCAAACTTGCTAGAGCTGGTTTGTGGAACAGAAAAACCTGGGATCAAACCCAGGGCCTCCTGCATGCTAGGCAAGTGCTCTGCCACTGAGCCACGGCCTCAGCTCTGGCCTGTGTGTGTCAAAGTGCACATGTCACCTCGTGTGCTTTGTTCTATTGGTTCTACCTGAAGAACGCTGCTTAAATTAGTACGAGACTTTTTTTTTTCAAAACGCTTTATTTATCGATATTTGTATAAACATATATACATATACACGTATACATATATACATATATAAACAATAATTAAACAATAAGATGTATTCAAAAAGTATGGGAGGTTGGGAAAAGTGGGAGGAAGGAGAGAAAGGGGGAAATTATGTAAATACAGTGTTCATATATGAAATTCTCAAAAAGGAATCCAGTTGAGACTTTTAAAAAGTTGTAATATGATAACGTTTTGATCAGTTGTACTCTTAACAGAGTCATAATGACAGAAAATTTAATACCTGGTCTCGTGCTCTAGAAAGTAAAATAATATGTACGGCAATGAGTACCTGAAATTCAGCACTGAGGCAAAAGAAGCCAAGTTTGAGACCAGCCTAGTCTGTATATTAAAACTGTTTCAGGCAACATAGAGAGGGCCTGGTGAGATGGAGTATTCCTGTGATACATACACTTGAGCACGCACACACACACACACATAAGCACACTGAAAAGTTCAGTAAGTCTCATGTAAAAAATACAATATGGGGAAATTCTGTGGCAGAATGTAGATGTAAAATTTAAGCATAAGGAGAAAAGACAACAACACAAACTTTGTCTATTCATGTATCTTCTTAAAGATTTGTTTGGTTTTGTTTATGTGTGCAAGTGTTTTTTGTGCCTGCATATATGTGCACCACATGTGTACCTGGTACCTGAGGAAGCAGAAAAGGGCATCAAATCCCCTGAAACTATAGTTACAGACGGTTGTGAACCATCACATAGGTCCCGGGAGAGCCTGGGTCCTCAGCAACATCAACCAGTGATCTTCACTATTGAGCCATCTCTCCAGCCCATGTGCCTTTCTTTTCTTTTCTATTTTTTTTTAAGATGGACTGTTGAAAATAGCCTACTGCTACAGCATTTGATTCAGCTAGGTATATATAAGAGAGCAATGTGAACATTTCATTTGTATGCATGTGGTTTACAGTAAACTGGGAAACACGATCTTTGCAACTGTTTGAACATCTAATGAAAAAAAATGTTAGCTACTAACTTTAAAATGTGGCTTTAAGATAACAGTAACTTGGGGGAGAATAATGCCAAAGGAGATGGAAATGGCCAGCTGGTAGTTAGCAACAGCTCTTCCCAAGACTGTCCCAAATGCCTGGAACGATGGACTTCATGGTCTCCTTTTCAAATTCTGAGAATCTCTTGAAAGAATGCAAATGTGTTTCAATGGTGTCATCCTTGGGTTTATGGGATTTGAACCCGGGATTCTTGGGGTGGGAGCAAAGAATATACATAAAAAGTCCTGGTGAGGTGTGGCCAGCATCAGTAGAAACACTGCTCTGGGGAGGCGGACATGGGGAGATTACCTCTGGCTTGTTGTCAGCCAGACATCCAATTCCAGACCAAAGAGAGACCCTGACTCAAAAAGAAAGAAAAGAGAGAGACAAGAAAGAAAAAGAAAGAAAGAAAAAGAAAAAAAAAAAAGACTCCTTTAATCTCACCACTCAAGAGTCAGAGGCAAGCAAATCTCTGGGAGTTCCAGGCCAGCAAGAGCTACACAGTGGGACTCTGTCAACAACAAAGCTGAATGTCAGCTGGGGCTGTGGTGGCACAGGCCTTTAATCCTAGCACTTGGGAGGCAGAGGCAGGCGGATTTCTGGGTTCGAGGCCAGCCTGGTCTACAGAGTGAGTTCCAGGACAGCCAGGGCTACACAGAGAAACCCTGTCTTGAAAAAACAAAAAAGAAAAAAGGAGGAGGAGGAGGAAGAGGAGGGGGAGAAGAAGGAAGAAGATGACAAGGAGAAGGAGAAGAGGAGAGAAGGAAAAGGAGAAGAAGAGGAGAGAAGGAAAGAGCTGGCCAACACAGAACCTAGTTCTCAATTTGTTTCTTTTTTTAAAGATTAATTTATTTATTTTATGTATGTGAGGGCATCAGATCCCATTACAGATGTCGTGAGCCACCATGTGGTTGCTAGGATTTGAACTCATGAAGAGCAGTCAGTGCTCTTAACCACTGAACCACTTCACTAGCCCCCCAAAAATCTCAATTTATTACTATTACTACCATCATTATCATTATTATTAGTGTGTGTGTGTGTGTGTGTGTGTGTGTGAGAGAGAGAGAGAGAGAGAGAGAGAGAGTAAAATGAAGGAGTAGTGAATGCGTGTAGTGATGAGAAGATAAGTACATGGATTTGGTTTTCTCCTTTCACCTTCATGTGGGTTTCTGGATGGAATTCTTATGTCATCATGTTTGTCCAGCAAGTACTTTACACACTGAGCCATCTCATATGTCCCTTACATAGTTCTTACTCAGAAGCTGGTTCCAGGAATTGCTAGTTGGAGGAAAGTTTGCAAGCCAGTTTGTTCCTCTGCTGCCAGGGCAATGAGGAGAAGAAGGGTGGCGGACAGGCACATGGCATGTCCTCAACTGTGCTGGTTTCTGCTACCGTTTCCTTATTTTCTATCCCTGAGTTGGAGGGAGTCCGGGAAACATCATGGGCCACATGTTCACGCCATGCCTTAGCTTCATTTCAAACAAATGAAATGATTTGGAATAGGCCAGAGTTAACTGAGCCTGGGTGCAAACCTGGAACAGCAGAAACACCAAGCTCAGGGGTCTCCAAACTGTCATCAGCTGCTCCATCTCCTAAAAGTCCTGGGTCCTTTCACCTTCTAACTTTGGTCTTTCCCTCTGGTAATATTTAATGTTACCCCCTTTGGGCAAGTGTCTCTTTCCCGTGTTAGAAGGCTCAGGCACTTCAGTTAGAGAGAGTGGGGCTACACTTCTAACTGTGTGATCTAGAGCAAGACACTACCTCTCTGTGCCTCCATGTGCTCATGAGCCACTTGGGCGTCATAGGGAGAATGTTGACAGTATAATGCCTTGCCCATAAACCACTTATAATCAAAATAGTCTCCCTTGTAAGTATATTGAGATCATTCCTTTTGCCAGTAGCATCCCCCACGCCACAAAGGTAATTTCAACACATTTTCAGAACAGCTGAAGGAACGGATCATGACACCCTCTCTCCCAGAATGTCACCAACTCTTTCTGATCTTCCTCGCTCCATGCAAACCTCTCCCCAGTTCTACATAATGACAGCCTGGAGTTTCCAGGGCTTGTGGAATGTCCAGCCGCTGCCTTGCATAACCACAGAAACTGGAAACACTCTGGTCAGAAGGATCCTCCCAAACTACTCGGCCCAACAGTACCCCCATTGTGAGATAGGCAAACCAAGGTCAGTTCTGGGAGTCAGCAGCCACAAGAGGTATTTTCAGGTTCTGAAAATAGCTTCTCCCGTTACCCTGTGTGCTTTGCCTAATGTCTTTTTTCCTAACATTTTCCTCATCTGATGTCATGGATTTGTTTTTTCACTTGTCCTCTGTTTTATCTGTCCAACGTAAGTTACATGAGGCAGGGATAGTGCCTTATCCATGGCTGTATCTATCCATATGACCAGATGGATATGGTGGTTAATCCTTCTATTCCTAACACTCAAGGAAGTAGAGGTGGGCAGGTCTCTGAGTTTGAGGCCAGCCTGGTCCACAGACTGAGTTCCAGGGACAGCCAGGGCTAAACAGAGAAACACTGTCTCAAAGCAACAAAACAAACAAAAACTCCAGCCTGCACAGAAGCAATTTAAGCAAGAAGGTAAACAACTCAAACTAGCTTCAGGAAGTCCCTGAAACTCACAGGATTCACTAGGCCCCTCCCTGCCAGAGAAAACAATGGAAGCTGAAGAGGGCCAAGCTGCCAAGAAGACTCTCAGAAAAACAAAGGCTTCAAAAAAGACTTTGAGACCAGACCAGCTGCCTAGAAGCAGAAACTAGAGGTTTTAACCAGAGTCACTTGGAGTGGACACTCTCCAACCAGTTGAGTTGCCTATAGGCTGTGCAATGTCCTCTGGGCTTCCCAGGTTTTGTGAGCTGAACCTGTGCTGGGGTGGGCTTTGGTAGTGCCCCTGTCCTTGAGTCATTTCTGCTCCTTTAAGACTCCTTACCCATATTTCTGTATGTAACACTGATAAAATTCATTGGCTCGTCAAGTTTTGCCGTACAGCCATATACTATAACCTGGGCTGACATCTCTCTCTCAGCCCAGCTCTTGGAAATGTAAGGAACATGTCATCTTAAACATGCTAAGAGGACTGGAGACATGGCTCAGCGGTTAAGAGCACTGGCTGCCCTTTCCTGAGTTCAATTCTCAGCAACCACATGTTGGTTCACAACTGTCTATAGTGAGATCTTGGGCCCTCTTCTGGCATGCAGCTGTACATGCAGGTACTCTTACATTAAATTAAAAAAAAACCTTTAAACACATGCTAAGAAGAAACAAAGGCAGAAGCCGAAGCAAAGGCACATGCTTATGATCTCAGCTCTTAGAAGGCAGAGGCAGGAGGATGGTGAATTGGAGGCCATCCTGAGCTACATAGTGAGACCCTCGCTAGGAAAGAGATGAAAGAGGGAGGGAGGGAGGGAGGGAGGGAGGGAGGGAGGGAGGGGAGGAGAAACAACAGAAAGGAGACATAGACACCAAACCAAAACTGAAGGAAGGCACACATATTATGGTGATTTCCTAGGCTTCTAATTAGCTACAGATTTTTTCTTTTTCTGCTTCCTTTTTCCTTATTTTTGTTTGTTTGTTTGTTTTTGTTTTTTTGTTTTGTTTTTCTTTCCTGAGACAGGGTCTTTTTACATAATCCTGGCTCTCCTGGGAACTCACTACATCGATCACGCTGGCCTTGACCTCACAGAGGTCTGAGATCTGCCTGCCTCTGCCTCCTACTGGGAGAATTAAAGGTATGTGTCACCATGGTAGTTTCTCATTTTACAGATGAGAAAGGAGACATGACAGACAGGAAGCTGTAATAAAACTGCTCCAACTGACCTGCAAACTCAACCACTGAGTAGCACATGCCATGACTATTTGCCGCTAAGATCTGGGGCTACTAGTTATGCAGCAAAAGCTGGCAGGTACAGGATTCAAACTCAGTTTTGCTTTTTAATTCTATCTGCTTTCCCATTCTCTTCCATTGCGCTAGCTCCCCTGATTCCTGCTGTAGGCAATGCACATGCAGGCATGCACAAGCACACACTATCATTTTTAAAGGGCTGGTCCTGTTATAGCCCGATTTCTCTGCCCCTCCCTGCAGTTTAACACCGAGCAAGCATTATACCACTGAGCTGCACCCTGTGGTTGCAGTCATCCAGCTGCCGAGAAAACCAAAGCTTAAAGGAAGTCAGTTTCCTGGGAGGCAAAGCTTCACTTGGAAACCCATCGCTTGGATTCTGGCCCTGGGCTAATTTCACAACTCCCTACTGGTGCTGAGTGCTTGACAAAGACCAGCATCTGGCACTTCCTGTGTAGTGGGCACAAACGTTATGCAGTTTACTTGTCCCAGTTCCTGGAACTGAGTGTAGTGAGGACTGTGTGACAGTGACCAGGGTGTTTTTGCTGAGCTTTCTTTAGCCCTCCTGTTTTCCAGGTTCCCTTGAAGTTCCCCTCCCTAATTCAACATCTGGTCAATGAGAAGGCAGTGCACCTGTGCTCCAGATGTTACTGAAATCAGAATAGACTCCTTACACAGAGTTATTGCAATTGAGAAAGGTACCAGGGAAGCGAGGCAAAGGTTACAGGCAGGGAACTTGCTTGCCTCGTGTCCCTCAGGTTCATCCCTAGTATGGGGCTGTAAGGAGCACAACTGTGGACAAGCCTAAGTCTGCCTGACTGTCATCATCTTCTTGTGCCCCTCATGGTGATTTTCCCATATCTCAGGGTGCTGCTTTTTTCTCCATCTTTTTTTTTCTCTATTTCCTGACACCCAACTGTTAGAAACACTCGACTACAATGGCTTGTCCTTGCCCTGGTTCACAACCTCCACCTGTCAGGATAAATCTGAAATGCTACTTCCTTGGAGACGTTGTCTGCTAAGACCAACTTGTTTCCCTCCTCAAATTCTTTTACACGACTTTCTTTATCACCACCGCTGCCACCACCGCTGTTGCCACATCATCATCACCATCACCGTCATTGTCATCATCATGTTTGACAGAGGGTAGGGGTATGGGTGGCAGTTTGTGTGCTATAATAGCCACGTGAAGCTCAGAAGGCAATACTGTGGCACAGTGGGCTCAGGGGATTGATCTCCAATCATCAGCTTTGCATAACCTGCACCTTTACCCACTGAGCCGTCTCGCCAGCCTTCACCACACTTACATGTTCCTGGCTATGCGTTTGTGTTTGTGCCTGTGTCCTTGTTCCTTGGACACTGTCTCTGTTGCACTCTAAAGCTCCTGGAGGAGGGACTATTTCTGTTTTGCATTCATCTTGGACCCCACAGCCTAGCACAGGGCCAGCCACTTAGGAAGCAGAGGTACATGACAAGTGAATGAACTGACCGGCTTCCCACTTTAACCTCTTCAATCATGTCTCCCAGACTGTCCCTCTGTTCATGTCCTAGGGGTGCCGTAAGTTAACAGGAGCAGGCGTGGTTACCCGCTGCTTTATCTCACCAGCCCCTTCACGCTTTTCATTGCGTGATATTAAATATTACATCACTGCCTGACTTGCTTGTCTATGGCCTTCAGGAAGCTGGAGGTTTTTTCTCTTTGTTAACTTTGCTCATTTTTGCTCATTTACAACAGTTCCTGGCAAGCAATGCATGCCCAATGAATGTTTATCAAATAAATGAACAGCTTTAAAAAAAATCTGAGTCCTTAAAGTTAAGAGCAAAGAGTCATTTCTAGGAGACAGGGAGTTACCTCTAGGACAGGGTCAGGAATCAAGCTAAGAGCCCAGGCGTGAGAGCACATGCCTGTAATCTCAGCCTTGAGTGGCTGAACAGGAAGATCCAGAGTTTGAGGTCAACCTAGACTACATAAGGAGTTCCAGGCAGCCTGGGCTATACAATGAAGACTTGTCTCAAAACCAAACCAACCAAACAAACAATTTAAAAAAAAAAAAAAAGAATCAAATCAAATAAATCATGTCATGGGAGGAGAAGGCAAGGCAATTGTTTAGAATATGTTGCCTGTCTTTTTTCCTTTCCAATCTTAGATATCAATAACTCAGACAGGCAACCTGGAGCAGAGTCTTATACTTAAGAGAAACAATACCATCCAACCAGAGGTCCAGCCACCCACTGGCATGCCTGGCATATGAGCCACCCTGCGAGAGAGATGTTTTATAGAAAACTCTCAATGATCAGGCTTAGAAGACAGAGCCCCCTCTCCCTGCCCCTCTGTATTCACAGGTTGCAGGCACAGACTCTGCACTTTTTTTTTTTTTTAAAGATTTGTTTATTATGTATATACAGTGTTCTGTCTGCACGTATGACTGCAGGCCAGAAGAGGGCACCAGATCTTGTTATAAATGGTCATAAGCCATCATGTGGTTGCTGGGAATTGAACTCAGGACCTCTGGAAGAGCAGACCGCTTAACCTCTGAGCCATCTCTCCAGCCCCTCTATGCCCTTCTTAATTGTGTTACCATTGTTCTGTTTGGGTTGCAGCACCAGTGATGGAGTCCAGGTCTTGGTGCTTGCTAATCGAGGGCTTTACCTCTGAGAGACATCTCTAGCCATTGTGGTTCCTAATTTTGATTCTGCCTGCTGAGGAGACCTACCTTCTGCTGGCTGACTGTGAGTGACTGCCCCTTCTGAGCCCCAGTCATCTGTGAAATGAAGGCAATGTTTATGGCAAGGCGAGCATAGATGAAGTTATGTCGGTGAGAGGTTTTTGTAAACTGCAGTGTCCAGTGCATCCTGTGGGGAAGAGGTGATTTTGTATGGAGTCAAACTGACTTGGGTTGGCACTGTCCCTTTCTGGAGGTGTGGCTTTGGGTAAGTAGCTTCCTTCTCTCAACCTCAGGTTCCTTAGCTGCTAGTGAGAATACCAATAGTGTGTTCTACTCGAAGGCTTGTTTTAGAAATCAAATAAGGACCAAAGGAGATAAGAGAAGCAAGCCTCTGGCATACAGTAGGTGCTCAGCAAATGCTCCTTCTCAAACACATGTGCACACATATAGCCCTTAATGTAGTCAGGGTAACAAAGTGTTCTCAGTTTGGAGGTGAAAACAGGCAGCCAATGAGTGCTTTCTCCTCTCGTTTCCATTCTAAGAAGGAACTCACTGGCCAGCGTCCAGGATAGTCAGTGATGTGAACAGGAACCCATGCCAACCTCCCACATGGAGTTTCCAAAAAGTGTGAGCGCAGTGTTGCGTAACTTGTCCAGGATGTGTCTTCAGAGAACTTCCACAAACTATTCCCCAAAAGGAACTGCGAGCAGAGCAGCGCTGTGGAGTAACCACGGGAGGGAGGAGGGGAGCTGGCGCATGGGGGTGAGACTGGAGAGAGAAGCAGCTGGCCCTGATGTCACAAGCCTGTCATCTGAGCTACGCCAGAGGCTGAGACAGGAGGATCACAAGTTCAAAGCTTGTTGGGAGTACAGAAAGAGTGCAGAGTCAGCCTGGGCAACATGGCGAGACTCTGCCTTAAAGTAAAAGGTGAAAATAGAGTGAAGGAAATGTGTTCATGGTGGAGCATTCTCTAGGCCTGTGCAAGGCCCTACAGTGCTAAAAGATGGACAGACAAAGAAGGAATCAAGTTTATTGAGCTTCTACTATGTCCTGGGCTCCAGGTTAGTTCTGTTTGATACTTATTATAGTAAGATCCGTGTCTCAATCCTGAGAGCTTAGGTTTCTCCACTCCCACATTCCAAAGGAAGAAATAACAGCAGTAATTAATTCTGCCAACATTTACACAACACGGACTGCTTATCGGGTTAAGCACACATTTGGTCCTCAGCGCAGCCCACAATAGGGGCGCTACTGTGATCCCTGTGTTATGGAAGAGAAAACCAACAAGATGGGGTAGGGTGGGGGGTGGGGGTGAAGTAGGTTCCCCAAGGTTACTGAACAAGGCAGTGAGTGGAGCCAGGATTTGACTTCAGTCTCATGGGACCCGAGTGACTTCCCAGGGTGGATCAGAAGGTGACCCCAGTACTAGTTGTCCTTACATGCTTGTAGTTAGACCCCCATGTGGGGATGGCGTAAGTGACCAAATGACCAGACACTGAGAGGACAGTTTGTCCCAGCTGGTGGCTGTTTGCCACCTCTGCCTCTGACCCAAAGTTTGAATTTCATTCATAAGTTTGTAACCACAGACTTGGCAGTGTGGGAAGGGCCCTTGGGGACCCGCTATTCTAGTCCAACTCCCTCGTATTACAAATGGAAAAAACCATTAAAACTCAGTGCGAGCCATAGACACATCAAGGTCACAGAGAAATTTTCTGTTGGATGGGGGAGTTGGTTTGGGGTCAGGTAGAGAGCATCTGAGGTTGCCAAATATGTAGCTCTGATTCACTCTTTTAAACTTGTTGTTGTTGTTGTTGAGACAAGGTATCTCTTTGTCTCCAAGCTTTCTGTAACCTCTGATCCTCTCTCAGCCTCTAGACTCCAGAGTGTAAGGATCACATACGTGTATCACTATGCCCAGTTTGGGATTAGCTTTAAATGCATATTTTTTTTTGACCGAAGTGTACCTCAACAGCACAGAGTTTTTATAACATGTATGAGGCCCTGAGTTTGATCTTTAACGCTGGACACACAGACACTCGTGTGTGTGACACACACACACACACACACACACCACATGCTTATAGAAGTCAGGCAGTACCCTTTTCTCACTGTGTGTGTCCCAGGAAGTGAACTCAGATTCTTAGGCTTGGCAGCAGGTGCCTTGGCCTGCTGAGCTAACTAGTGTACAGACTGGTCTCTTCACTCAGCCTTTGTAGAGGAATGCAAATAGGCCTTGTTTCTCAAGGGGCCGCAGACGTCACTGGGCATTGCATTTGGAAGTTGGAATCCAATGCCTGGCTTCTTCTTTATAGTTTGGAGTATTAGGGCCAACCAAGGGACTTGCCCAAGGTCAAATGGCAAGTCAATGACACTTTCTGGACCCTTTGATCAAATTTCAAAAATAGGCTAAGGAGGCTGTGGAAGAGAACTGCCATGGAAGAACGTGCCCTTAGCCCTTAGTTTCCTTGTTGGAGTCAGGTTAAGATGGAGGTGTCCATTTCCCAGACTCAGCAAGGTAGGAACCCAAAGATGAACCCCTTTTCAAAGGTAAAAGGAAACAGCGGGGCTGGAAAAGGATGTAGCCAGCCACTGGGGCTTTCCCAGAGGCAGGCTCTAAGCTGCAGGAATGACATCAGACACGATCTGTTTACACAGTCGCAAAGCTACCTGTGAGTCCTATTTCAGGATGAGAGGAAGCACCTTTCCCGTGGGGGATGAGGTGGGGTGGATCCAACGCAGCTGAGTGTGAAGAGGGTGGATCAAGTACAGACTGACTTGCCTGAGGGGGCTAAGACAAACCTCCACGTAGTGCTTTCTCTAGACTTCCCCCTCTGTCTGTTTCCTAATCCATCCTTCCTAGGCCGAGTGGAGGAATTTATGGCTCCTTTTTCTTTTCCTACAGTGCCAACCTCTCCTTCCTTCTTTCTTTCTCCTGTCTTGTGGAAAGGAATTTGGTTCTTGCAGCCAAACAGCCTTTGTTTAAGCCCAGTCTAAGTCAGCTTGCTTTCTTTTCTTTCTTTTCTTTGTTTCTCTTCTTTTCTTTCTTTCTTTGTTTTGTTTGTTTGTTTTGTTTTTTGAAACAGGGTTTCTCTGTCCTGGAACTTGCTCAGGCTGGCCACAAACTCAGAGATCTTCCTGCCTCTGCCTCTCTGCCTCTCTGCCTCTCTGCCTCTCTGCCTCTCTGCCTCTCTCTCTCTCTCTCTCTCTCTCTCTCTCTCTCTCTCTCTCTCTCTCTCTCTGCCCCCGCCCCCGCCCCCGCCTACGCCTCTGCCTCCAAGTGCTAGGATTAAAGGCTTTGCCACCGCTGCTCCCCCCAGCCTCAGTTTCTTTACATTCAGCTGTCTTGGGCTTTGAGACTTACATCATCATTCACGTGTGTACCTGACTGTCTCACAGACACTGGGGTCCTGCAAGTCAGTGGACGGAACACTTGTGCTGACCTGAACTGAGGTGCCACAAAGATGATGGAGCTGAGAAGTGGCTTAGCAAACTTCAGACTAGAGTCCAAGTGAATTATTTACAGTTTTCAACTGATAAGAGAAATCACATATCCTGGCTAGAGCCCTTGTTTCTTTACTTGTGTCAGGAGTTCTAGCAATTCGAAGCAGTCACGTGGCCATCACTCGATCTTTGGAAACTGACTAGCAGATATGTGGGGCCTTCTGTTTAAGTGTTTAAATGGGAAAATCCTTAGAGCAGTGTCAATTAGATGCTGGAAACTGTTCATCCATTCCAAACCTCTCGTTTCATAAACAGGGAAGCTGAGGTTTGAAGAGGGGCAGAGTCAGCCGGAAGGAAAGCCCACACTCTTCCTTAGACGCATCCACTTCTCTTCCTGTGCTCTTCTGTGGAGTTGGGGAACTTGGGTCTCTGGGAACAGAAATCAAGTGAGTCACGGATTTGCCTTGCCCTTTCTCTGTTCTTGATTCATTGCACAAATATTTGCCGACTCTCCATTGCTCGGTCTCAGAGAAGGCAGAGATCGAAAAGGAACGTGGAGGCAGGCAAGGTCATGGTGTGATCCCAGGTGTGATTTCAAAAGCTGTGTTTTCTTTCCATTGGATGGGCCACCTCAACACCCACTCTCCTGCCATCAAATGTAGCCGTGTCTTTGAGTACAGGGAGGGCAATGTCTCATGTGTCCAAACCTGCCTAGCCTCCAGTCGACACAACCCCAACATTGTACTCCCTGGAAACACTTGAATTATAAAGTCTGTGTTGCTACGATATGGCACACACCTTTAATTTCAACAGCTGGGAAGCAGAGCCAGGTGGATCTCTTGTGAGTTCAAGGCCATTCTGTTCTAAAAAGCATACTGGGCACCCAGTATGATTATACAAAGAAAGAAACCCTGTCTTGAGAAAACAAAAACCCAAAAAGTCTGTCTTGCCACTAACTTTATTTAATTAACTAATTATTTATTTTAGGTTTCTGATAGTTTTCTTTTCAAGATAGGTTTCTCTGTGCAGCTTTGGCTGTCCTGGAATTCCTGCTGTAGACCAGGCTGGCTGCAAACTCACAGGGACCCATCTGCCTCTGCCTCCTGAATGCTGGAATTAAAGGTGTGCACCACCACCATCTGGCTAACTTTGTCTTTAAGACAGTATGTTGCCTCTCTTCTCTACACTTTGAACATGTGTATAATGGGAGCGGTGGCCCAAAGAAAAAATATATAAGAGCCTGAAAGCTCTTTACTAAGGAAAGAAAACACCGAAAATCTAAAATGAAAATAGTCTGTGTTTAAATTTATTTTTTCCCTTGGGAAGGAAAGACAGTCAGGTCCTTGTGAGTTCCATGTGGGCCTGGAATATAGCAAGTTCCTGACCATCCAGGGCTATATAATGAGACCCTGTCTCAAAAAAAAAAAAAAAAAAAAAAAAAAAAAAAAAAAAAAAAAAAAAAAAAAAAAAAAAAAAAGTTCCTTTGGTTAAATTTAAATTGTTATTGTATTTGTGTGAGTGTGATAATCAGGTGACAGCTCTCAGGAGGCAGTCAGTTCAAGATATTAAACACAAGTCGTCAGGCCTAGTCTCTAACCCACTGAGCCATCTCGACATCCCTCAGATAGTGACTTTTTATTATTATTTAAATTATTTATCTTATGTATGTGAGTACACTGTCTTTCTTCAGACACACCAGCAGAGGCATCAGAGCCCATTACACATGGCTGTGAGCCACCATGTGGTTGCTGAGAACTGAACTCAGAACCTCTGAGCCATCCCTCCAGCCCCCTATTATTATTTTTTTATTCTGGACCTTCCACCCTTTTCCCGCCTAGGAATAGACCTGCTGGTTTTTAAAAATCCCCCTCTAGAGGGCGCGCAAAATCCACGGTTTTGTGCCTCACTTCCGTTTGCCTTCATCCTTCCTCCTGCACATGTGCACAGTTTATTTCCGGGTTGCTCGCATAGGCCCCCTTTAGGTGGCGTGTGGGGCACATCCACTGCGTCTGCGCAATGCCCCTCGGTCGCCGTCCCCGGAAGCGCTTCCTTCCCAGGTAGCCGTGGGCCGCAGCTATTTGGCCTCTCTAGGCCGGTGGGTCCTCCGCTCCATGGTCCTGTCTGTCAGCGCAGTTTCAGGAGTCCACCGCCGAGGCCCGGCCGCGCTCGGACGCTTCGATCCTCGAGCCGGTCGCGGGTGAGTGAACCCGGGAGGAGCCCGGCGGCCGGAACGGGTGGGTCCGCCCTCCCGGCCTCTCCCACCCCGGGATGGGCTCGCTCCTGGGTCCCAGGTCCTCCTCCCTCCCGCGGCGTTGCCAAGGCGACGGCAGGCCGGCTGAAGCTCTGTGTGTCTCCCCGCAGGTAGTCCGGCGGCCGCGCGACGATGGCGTGGCGGCACTGACAGGCGCGGGTGGCTGCCGAGCCCCGCGGGCCGGCATGGCGGGCCAGTTCCGCAGCTACGTGTGGGACCCGTTGCTGATCCTGTCGCAGATCGTGCTCATGCAGACGGTCTACTATGGCTCTCTGGGCCTGTGGCTGGCGCTAGTGGACGCGCTCGTGCGCAGCAGCCCGTCCCTGGACCAGATGTTCGACGCGGAGGTAGGCTTAGCGGGATGGAGGAGGTTTTTGTGATCGGGCACCGCTGAGCTCTAGATCCGGCTGGGCCACGATCTCATTTTGTGGACGTTTTTAAAAAGAAAGGATTTCAGTGTGCGCTCCCCCGACCCTCGTGCCCATCTGTAAAACGGAACGATTGAGGCAGGTAGATACTGGGAAACAAAACTTAACAAGGTTCACGCTCAGGAACTGGGCGTTCGAGATACAAAACAAATTCTTACCTAGTTTTAAATAACTTGACAGTTTTGTGTTGACTGCGGCTGCACTCAGCCTCCATAGGTCCACAGCTTGTGACCTGAGGTTGAACACTACAATCAATAGACTTGTGTCTCAGGCAAGCACGAGAAGTCTCTTTCTTGAGAACCCCTCCTCTAGAAAACTGACTGACTTCTCTTCTCTCAGCTCAGATTGTCAGGAGCCACAGTGGGAAGAGGAATAGATAAAAGGGCGTCTGAATCGATGGAATGGGGATTGTTAAGACTTGGTGTCAGACAGGTCTCTATTTAAATTCCACTCTGTTTGCTGTGTGACTAGGGCAAATGTTTCCTCTCCCGTCTGCAGTATCATACTGTTGGTATTAGGTGGTAAACTGTTGAAAGAGCTTGCCTGTGTGTGCTCAGGGTCCAGTCAAGCTGAGGAAACTTGATGAGTTGTTGTCCCTTTCCAGTCCCTTTTATCCTCTGGAAAGTAAGGAGGATAATCCTGTCGTGTCACGTATAGTAAAATGTTAAAAGACCCAGAAAGGTTTAGGAATAAGAAACTGCTTTGTAAAGTATAGTGGAGGCCGAAGAGGCTGTTAGAGAGGAGAGGCAGGGATAGTTGATAGTGAGCAGAGTTCTTGTCCAGACGACCTGGGATGGAGTCCTTGCTTTTGCTACTATTGTTTGCATTAGCCTTTGGGTAACTAATTCTGCAGAAAAGGATCGTAGTAGCATTGTGAGATCGCGGATGTCAAAGGCTTTTGAAGCAACGAAGCTGTGCATACATTATGATGAAGTATGGCACAGATATTTAGGAGTTAGTAGTCCTCTGTCAACAATAAGTATTGCAAACATACCTGATGCTGAGTAGTGGCACCCTGTGGGCACCCTCCTCCTCCTCTTCTTCTTCTTCCTCTTCCTCCTCCTCCTCCTCCTCCTCCTCCTCCTCCTCCTTCTTCTTCTTCCTCTCTCTCTCTCTCTCTCTCTCTCTCTCTCTCTCTCTCTCTCTCTCTCTCTCTTTTTATGGTTTTTCAAGACAGGGTTTCTCTGTGTAGCCCTGGCTAGCCTCAAACTCAGAAATCCACCTGCCTCTGCCTGCCAAGGGCTGGGATTAAAGGTGTGCGCCACCACTGCCCTCCGGCGCCATCCTTCTTGTAAGGGCATATGGGAATAAGGCTTTGTTGCAGAGTGGCCTGATGCACACAGCCTGAGTTGTACCTCAAGGTTCAGCCAACGGCTTTTTGGAAGGATGAGGCAGTAAAGGAATTTTGGTCATGCTTACTCAACTCTGCCCTTATAGTACCAAAGCAATCCTAAGCAGTATACCAGAACGTAGCTGTGAACGGTGTTTCAATACAGCTCTATTTACTGAAGCAGACGCCTGGCCTCTGCAGCCACAGTTTGCTAGCATACGTTTTAGACTTGGTTCTTGTCATCTGTGTACAGCATTGCCTCAGGAAACTTCCCTAAACTCTTGCGTCTTTTATAAAAGGAGTATAATACCTCCCCATACACCATGATGTTCAAATGAGGTCCTGTAGGGGGTATGTGTGAAGAGACCGTGTTGTCTAGTGTACTCTGGGAAGATGCTCATGCCCTCGGCTGTTTGCCAGGATCCTAGCTGGGCAAAGCCACGCCTCCAGCATATTTCCCTTTGTGATTCCCCCTCAGATCCTGGGCTTTTCCACCCCTCCAGGCCGGCTCTCAATGATGTCCTTCGTCCTCAACGCCCTCACCTGGTGAGTATCACCAGCTTTACTATTCATTTTGGGGGTCTAATGTCATAACTGAAACATGAGGCAGGCTGGCACTTCTTCTTGGGAGTAGTGAGATGGGTCAAGAGCCTGTTTCTGTGGCCTGGCCCTGTCATGGTCTCCATTGTGGTTTTGATTTAAGTGCAGAGCTCAGCGGTCACTGTAGATGTGCCTGATGGCATACTTTAATGTGGTGTGAGGTGAGGGAAGAATTAGATCAGGAGCCTGGAGAATTGCCTTACATTCTTCCTCTGTGCCATTGCCTGAGTTACTTTTCTCTGCTCCCGGCCCTAGGCTCCTTGTGTCTATACCAGGGGTTGGACTTGGACTTGTTAGCATCCTAGGTCACTCATGACCACTGCTTGTCTTTTGAGGATCAGTTTAGCATAAGGACTTAAGAGCAGACTCACTTGGCTTTGAACCTTACCACTGGTGTTGTGACTTTGGACAGTTTGTCTCCAGTTTGCTCACCAGTAAAGTGCTATAATTCATACAATGTCTTGTTCTTTACATTCTGACTTTACACTGATGGTGGGGAAATGTACACATTTCTGGCTTTTCTTGAATTGTGGGGAAATGAATGGATTCCAGGCTAAGATCGCTTAGATGCAAATAGCATTTTTTGCAGACCAAGTACACTTTCCAGTACCCAGCAGTCTGTACCATTCCTGGGTAGCTGTTTGTCATCAAACTCTCTACCTCACCTCCCTCTGTCAGACCCACTCTTGATGTTACCCAGTAGGTTTTCTAGGCATCTGATAGGATGACCCTTGCTTCTCACTTACCATGCTCACTTCTGACTACCATGATATCATCCTAACTGTTCCCACTTCCCCAACAACCTGATGTAAGGCCAGGACAACCCAGTGACAACTCGCTGCTATCCTCTCCCCACAGTGCCCTGGGCTTGCTGTACTTCATCCGGCGAGGGAAGCAGTGCCTGGATTTCACTGTCACGGTGCATTTCTTTCACCTCCTGGGCTGCTGGCTCTACAGCTCCCGTTTCCCCTCGGCGCTGACCTGGTGGTTGGTCCAAGCTGTGTGCATTGCACTCATGGCCGTCATCGGGGAGTACCTGTGCATGCGGACAGAGCTCAAGGAGATCCCCCTCAGCTCAGCCCCTAAGTCCAATGTCTGAGTTGGGCCCTTTGGACACTCTGCTGCCACTTGGGCCCCATCACCTTGGGGTGCTCAGACCTCCAGATGGGGTCCAGCCCAAGGCTGAGAGGAACCCTGGAAATGTGAAGTCTGTTGGTGGAGAGATAGTGAGGTCCCGTCATAAAGGCAGGTAGCAGCCATGATCACAGATGCAAGAATGGCTTCTGCCTGCCAAAGCCTTGATCTCTGGAGGCCAGTAAGGGACCTCATGGAGGTAGTGACAGATTTGGAACCATGTCACACGAGCCATCATACTGTCACCAGCCTGTTATTTTAAAAAGAAAACAAAATCAAGGATATCTGATTGGAACAAACCACTCTTCTCGTCGTCTGTCTTACGCCCTGACAGCTGGTACCTTTGCCGTGTTGCCAAACCACAGGGATTCTGTGTGGAGAAACATTTGATTTCTGGGTCCATAGCCACAGAAAGAGATGTAGGTACAAAGTACTAGGCTGCTGACAGAGGACGGCAGGTGGAGCAGGCATCAAGCACAAGAAAAATGCACAGCTGTGCCCTGTTACACATTGTGTGTGTGTGTGTGTGTGTGTGTGTGTGTGTATGAAAGTCCAAGAACCCATGACTACTTCCTCACGCAAGAAAAATGCACAGCTGTGCCCTGTTACACATTGTGTGTGTGTGTGTGTGTGTGTGTGTGTGTATGTGTATGAAAGTCCAAGAACCCATGACTACTTCCTCACACAAGAAAAATGCACAGCTGTGCCCTGTTACACATTGTGTGTGTGTGTGTGTGTGTGTGTGTGTGTGTGTGTGTGTGTGTGTGTGTATGAAAGTCCAAGAACCCATGACTACTTCCTCCTGTTCCCTGTATGGACTCTACCTTGCTGCTGGCTCTCTGCACAGCAACTCACAGGACACAGAAGATCCCAGCATCCCTTCCAGCCTTAGCTTCATAATAAAAGCCACTGTCTGCTCTCTAGAGATGACCAGGCACCCAGCTTCTACTGGACCTCAGTTGTGGCAAGAGTTTGCTTGCTCTCTTGTTTGTATGCTGCAATGGGGAGAGTATACTAACAGTGCTGGCAGCTAAGGCTGGAGCTTTCTTCCAAGTGGTTTCCTCTGTGAGAGCTGGCAGCTGTCCTTCCTAGGTACATAAATACACTGTTTTCCATACTTTGGCTTGTATTTATGTCATTGTTGGGACCAAGAGAGATCAGCTGTGCACAAAAGCTGTAAATAATTAGTATCCCTCCTTTCCTGGGCCCCAGAGTTATTTCTCCATGCAGGTAAAATGCTAAATGCCAGAGTGTGATAGCACCTGCTTGCCCAAAGAATTGGGAGACTGAAGATGAGTGGGATCATGAGTTTGAGGCCAGCCTGGGCAACATGACAAACTCAGGGGTTACAGTGAATCCCTGTCTCAAGAAAATGAGCAAAATATTACATCCCACCCTCTACCTTCCTCTAGGATGCCTGGTATAAACTAACACTCCCAACCCCACCCCCAGACACACACACTTGTGTTTCTGAACAAGTACAGTGGCATACATTTTTTGTGAAGTCTTTGTTGTATTTGGTTTCTGGAACTTGCCAGAAGACAGCTGAGTATCACAGCTAAGATGAGGTTTGCTTCCTGCATAGGGAACCCTTCTTGTCTCTTGGCTCTCAGTCCTGTAGAGCAGGGAGTCGGAGCTGGCGGAGTGAGAATCAGAGACTGGAAGTACCTGGGCAAAGGCTAGGTGAGCTAGGGGGATGCCGGGGCTAACCCAGGGTTGTGGGCGTACTGGCTGCAGGGCCTGGGCCCAGCTGGATTGGTGGGTTTCTTCCTTAACACAAACTCTGAAGGCACATGGCTGCACTGAATAGTTTAGGCAGTTGTGTGGCTGCTGCCCCCTTAAGCTGTGGATTCTGTCTCTCCAGGCAGGAACATCTCTTAGTGGCTGTGCTAGCTTTTCCTGCATAGGTTTAGTTGTTTTGTTTTTTTAAATGAGAGACCTGTATTCTTTGACTGTTAATTTGATTTTTGGAAATTGCAAAATCACCAAAGAAACCAAGGTGGTTTTTTTTTTTTTTTTTTTTTTTATTCCAGTAATATTATGTCTGAGCTGAGTGACAGTTGATTAAAAATTACATAACCTTCTCCAGAGGGCAGGGAGACAGGCATATCTCCATAGCTAGCTGGCCATCCTGCCTAGCTGAAATGACAAGTTTCCAGTTCAATGAGATACCCTGTCTCAAGACAGTAGGCAGGGTGTGATAGGGGGAAAATTTTTTTGTATATCCTGCTCTGGGCCCCACATGTGCACATGCCCACACTGAACCTCTAGGCACCATATGCATGTAATCCACATGAGTTTTATAACCTTAAGATGTGTGCAGTTTCTAAAGCAACAGTGTGAATGGTTTATAGAGGTGCGTTCCAGCCTTCAGGAGCAATGATAGCTCATCATTTTAATAATAAATGCATCTACAGGATGTTTAACAGGTGCCTATCTAGCAGTGGGCCAGGGACTTGTCTCTTCTCATGTGACACCCTCAGTTGGAAGTCCCCATCATTCATATCTTACAGATGAGGAAACCGTGGAACTTGTCAGCCTCAGAATTTGGGCTCTGAAGGTGACATTGAGCTCACAGAGCAGAGAGCAATAATTAGGATGCCTAAGTTCTGGTTGGTCCAGCAGTCTATAACCCTAGAGTCAGACCTTCAGATCTCACTGTATCACCGGAGACTAGGTTGAATAGAACTTTACAAACATAACTAACTATTCAAGAAAAACAGGCAGTGCACAAAGACCACAGGTTAACAAGTGATGTAGGAACGCAGGCCTTGTGTTTATTTCCAGAGGATGAAGGTGGCAATCTAGAACAAACTTACCTCCAGCTTCCTAGTGAATGAACATACCTCCTCTGGAGACCTGAAGGCTTGACCCTGCCTCTCCCTTCACTCTACCTAACACTGAACTCAAGAGATATGTGGGGATTTGTGCACTTGACACTCAAAACAGTTAACCCCAAAAGATGGGGTTGGGTGGGTGTGGCTCAGAGGACACCTCTAACTCCACATTCTAGGCAGCCTTGTTTTGAGCGTTTTTGATCAACTACGTGGAAGCCAGAATGCACTGGCAGACATCTTGGGGGCGGGGGGGGGGGGTTGAGGGGAGGCCCTAGGCCCTCCCAAGTCCTGAAGGGATCATAATTCACAAAGGCTCTCCTGGAAGCTGAGTTTCTGGGGCTCTCCTCTGTGGCTTTGGGGTGACTTCCTTCTGACCAAAGGGCAGTCAGAGACCAAATGTCACGGCTTGTAGGAGAGTGACAAGAGCTAAGGGAAACAGTGTTGAGGCAGGATCGGGGCGTGGGGCCAGAGTGTCCTGGTGCATCCTGCTCTGTGGGAATGCTACTGGCTGGAGGACTAGAGAGCTGCGGTGGAGTGACTGAGTAGAGGCCAGCTTGACTGGAGTGATTGTGTCTCATACTCTAGCCCAACCCCTGCGAAAGACAATGCTGTGGTGTCTCCATGTGACTATACACATTCATTCACGCCTCAGATGGTGCAGTGTCAGCATGGTAGGGGTATACAGTATTGTTCAGGGTACAAGGAAAGCCTACATACTCAGTGTGGAAGGACATCTTTATCACATCTTTCTCATCTACAGCTGGCGGAATCCATGTGTATATGCAGGACTCGGGGCTGTGGAGGGCAGACTGGGCTCATTTATTTAGATTATTGTGAGAATTTCATGAGATAGCACAGATCTGGAAAGTAGGAAATGACCCATGATTCTAAAAGTGAGCAGGCTCGCTGCTGCATACCCATTTTACAGAAGAGAAGACTTTTTACCACTCTGTCTCACCCTGGGGGCTCATGAATAGTCTCACTTCATCCACAGAGAGAGGAAACACAAAGAATTAAGGAGTTAACAATTCAGCTCAGCGCCACACAGCTCACATTCCAAACTTGATCTAGATAATTGGGGTATCTTTGGAAACTGACAGCTAGTTCCTTATTCAGGCAATTAGGTAGCCACTCACAAGGGAGAAGCAGAACCAAGCCTGGGATGTTACAGCACAGAACTGTGAAGGGAGTTTAGGAACAGGCTAAAATCCCTCAGCACTCCACAAACTGATTTTTCTACATAAGCTGTGTTTACTTCAAAACCTCTAGATAGGTGTTAGTGGTCCCCTCCCCCCTCCCCCTTATTTTTGAGACAAGGTCTCACTAATGTAGCCTTGGCAAGTGCTATCTGTATAGGCCAGGGTGGCCTTGGACTCATGGGGATCCTCTGTCTCTGTTTCCCAAACGCTGAGATGAAAGGTCCCACCTCTCCCGGCTAGTGTCCCTTAAAAAACAAACAAAAACAATTAAAATAGTGAGATTGGTGGTGCACACCTTCAGTCCCGGCACTCGGGAGGCCAGCCTGCTCTACAGAGTGAGTTCAACACCATTTCTGGGATACTCTTTTTTTTCAAATAGTGGGGCTTATCAAACCCAGAAGAAGCTCAGACTTAAGTGGTTAAATACAGGAAAGAGGGCAGTGGGATGTAGGCAGATGGCAGTCACAAATGTCCAGGTCTTGGGGACAAGGCCAAGTTGGAAGAAGTTCTGTTGAGAGGCAGAAGTTGTGCCTTCCACCATGCCCTTCCTCCCCAGGGCCATGGTGGACCTCAGCCTCTGCACACAGGCTTCAGCCCAACTCTTTCCCTGGGCACAGACTTCAGCGTGTCAGCCTTGGCCAGGCCTTCTCCACTGGGGCCTGTACTTGAGTCCCTCTCTGAATAGGGTGCCATGAAGACAGAGCTTGTGCCCTGACCACCCACTGAGGGATGCTGATGTGAATTCATAGGTTGATCAACAGGAGGTTGGAAAGAGATTGAATAAAGGTTATTTGCCAAGGTTGATGGGGCCCAAAATGGAGACCACTAAGCAGGAAAACAGCTGGAGAGGAGTGACTGGGGAGGAGGTGGCTGGGAAATGGCAGGGGTGGCAATATACAGGAGGGCTCCACAGAGTGCTCAGATGCCCCGGGCTCCACCCATGAGAAGCAGCAGTATCTCTCTCCCTCCCACTGCCTCTCCAGAGGGCCTCACCTGAGGGCACACTCATGGACGCCAGCTCCAGGGGAATATAAGAAGGGATTATAGTCTTTGAAGGAGACCTGGGTCCCTTTGGCCCATCTGCTCAGTTGTGTGTACAAGGCCCTGAGGTTCCCACTGATAGACGTGACATAGATGAGATCAAGTCATTCAGGGCTCAGGCTCAAGGGTGAATGTATTGTTAGAGCTAAGCTGGAGGACGCTGTGCCTAGCCAGGCCTGCCCTGGTGTTTCCCACGATCTCTGCCCAAGGTTAGAGTGTTTGGACAGGATTCTTGATCTGTGACCCAGGAGGCCCAGTTATTGACACCCCGTGCACTGATGATCAGTGTTGAGCTGGATTCTAGGAAGACTTCATTGGCCAAGGCGGGGTCTCCATGTGACTTTGTCCTCTTAGGAAAATGGAATGGAGAGAAGCCAGGAGTTCGAGGGTAGATTTTGCTCTGTGACTCCTCTCTGAGCAAGCCTGGATGAGTCGCCCGCTGTAGAGGCATACCCGTCTCTGCCTCTCCTTGGATTGCAGGACCATTATGAGGTACCTGTACCCAGGAGACAAGAGGCCTCTGACTTCATAGAGGAACTGTGCACTGCTCAAAGGACCCACTTTGTGGGGGAGTTAGGGGACGTTGAAGGACATGGCTTGGTGGATGTTCTGTTCCGGTTTTATAAAATGACCTTAGGAGCCGAGGGACAAAGGAGGATAGCAGAGATTCATGACACACACACCCAACCTCCTCCCCTGAACCTCCCCCACCATACCTTTGCTCCATGTTTATGTGATTGTCAGCTTCAGATAGGCAGAGCCAGTAGTGCCATAGGGGAGATTTTATTTGTAGACTTGCGACTTTGTTGACTATGCCTTCCACTAAGCTGATAGCAGGATCTCTATTTCTTTTACACTTCAAGTTCCCATCCAGGGTTACACACCACCTGCAAGCAGAGCTTCGTGTTGGTTATGAAAATCGCCCCTAGGGGGCGCTGATGTTCAGTGAGCAGTTCAGTTCCTCAAAGGGAAACACATTAACATAGACTTCAGGATCCAGTCAGCCTCTTCCTTTCATGGGGACCTCAACCCATGAAGGGGACAGTTCCTTGTCTTTGCTTTAAGACTGCCAACCACAGTCACCAAGACCCAAAGACCCAGGTGGGAGCCTGGCTGAGTGGCTGCATCTTACCCTGGCCAAGCAGTGGTAGTGTCCCATTTACCTTGTATGGATGGTGCGTAGGCAGCTCAAAGTGATGCAGAGCAGAGACGGGTGCAGGAACGCTTGAGGCACCGCAAGGTAGACGATCTACACATGATCCGACGCCCTGGGATGTGTATGCGTGTGGGAAGCCCCTCAAACCAGACCAACTGGTCAGTTATATCCAGTGGCTTCATGTCCCCCATGGGAGTTCTGTGATGGTAGGTCTTCAAGAAGACAACTCGGGGCTTCTTAACATATGCTTTCCTCTTCTGGGCTCTGGTTTGCAAGCCACGACTCTTTGACGTCTTGGAGACTTTAGACTTTCTCTGCTTTTTTCTCTGCGTCACAGCTGCAGGTGCCCCCTTAGTTCCTTGTTTGGGCTTCCAGTTCTTGGATGTGTTTTGCTTAGGTTCCTTTTTGGACCATGCCTTCTTAGAGTCTGGTTTCTTCTCAAGGACCCCTTGGAGCTCTGCATTATTTTGTTCCACTTTTTTGCAGACATCATTGTCCCTGACAGGAAGAAGAAAGGCCGTCAGCAGAGCAGGGTTAAGAGGGTCCTTCTAACCCAGTCCTGAGGGGGTTGCTATGTAGCTGGTTTGGGGAGCCCGTTAGAGCTAGAAGTGCCTGGAGGAATGTGAGAATAGTTTGGGCAGAATGGGAAGTCAGATGGCATGACCAGTATTCGAGGAGCCTAAGGATAATATGTTGTTGGCACCTGACACTATGCTAGGATTCTCTCTCCACTGAGAGGGAAGACTGTCCAGTGTTCCTTTTAAATTATAGTCTGAGAAACCATGGCATTCTGAGGAGCCTTCTCCAGTACCTTCACCTGTCCTGGGTAGAAGACAGGATGAAAGTAAGGTGCACCTCACATTGAGGGTTTGTTAGGGACAACTATTTTTAAGAGATGTTTCTGTGCTTTAAAAACCATGGTGTTCTGTGACCCTGAGCCTTGTGGTTCTGGGCTTCCTGGTCACCTGTATCTAGAAGGCCACATCAGAGAAAGAACTGTAGGAAGGAATTAACAGCCTTAATTAACAGCTTGCTTGCTTGCTTGCTTGCTTGCTTGCTTGCTTGCTTACTCTTTCTCTCTTTCTCTCCCTTTCTCTCTTTCTCTCTCTTTTTTTCTTTCTCTCTCTTTCTTTCTTTCTTTCTTTCTTTCTTTCTTTCTTTCTTTCTTTCTTTCTTTCTTTCTTTCGTTCACAGAAAGGAGACTTCCTCAGGAGTATGTGTGCCTGCTGGGCAAAGCCCCGTGCTAGCTCATCCTAGCTGATGACAGTGATGGCCTATGGATGCCAAGTAGATCTGCCAAGTAGAAAGCAATGAGGCGGCAGCAGTCTGTTGCAGTCTTTGGAGACAGACATCCTAAACTCCAGTCATTTAGGTAGGGTGAAAGACATGTAACCTCACAGAGTCCTGGGTCTCCATCATAAAAATGGGGTGCCGTAGTCTACTTAGGATTGTTATGAGGAAGTAGTTAAGTAGGGGTGCATATGTAACATGCCAAGCAGAGAGCAGGCACTTATAAAAATGTTCCCCAAATTCTAGAGCGACCTACGAATAATCAGGTTCTAAGCAAGATACATGTATCATTAGATTCAGAGGGCGGTCTGTGAGTGAGTCTCTGGGCTAGGCTGCCAGGGAGAGGAAGAAAAGAAAGCTCCCACCACATCCATACTCAGTATCACAGTAATCAGTGGACCCTTAACTAGATAGCTGTGGTCACTGTTACAGCCGCAGCTTTGATATGAGGTGGGAATGACTTCAAACAGGTACTCTACCAATTATCAGCTCAGTGGGCCAAGCTTAATCACTTTATTTCTTGAGCTTCAGACCCTCTCAGTAAAATACCTGTTGCACAGAGCCCTTCTATAAAGTAGGCCACTGTTTCTAATCCTTTACCACAATGTCTGTTCCTAGGTAGGAGAGCCATTGTGTCCATTTTGTGAGTGTATGAAGAGGGGGTGTGGGCAGACGGAGCTTACCTAGAAGAGATTTGCAGGATCTTTGGAACTCGGAGCATTGAATTCCAGCACCTTCTGGCCAGCCTGTGGAGTTCTTGGATCCGGCTATTTGAGCTCTTGAATAGCTTCAAGAGGGACAAGTTTTTTAATACCTGCCAGGGTCAAGAAACCAGAGAGAGGTTTCCAGATCTCCCAGGAGAGCCCTTCATCCCCTGCCTGTTGCTTGGCTCAGCCCAGGGCTGAGTCTGCTGGCTCCCATGGGTCACTGGGTCTAGCTCCTGGGGGTGACACTTCGGGTGGGTGTTGCCTTCCCTAAGCGGGGCTGAAATGAAACGTCTCACCGTTTTAAGTCGGTTCCGCTCGATGACTTTGCTCACAGGCTGGTTTCTCTTGTCCTGCAGTCTCTCATCTTGCATCTGAAGGAGAGGAAGGAAGAGAGAGAGCTAGTGTAGGGGATCCCTCGTGTTCCTGCCTTTCCTGTTTGTCTGAGGATGGTCTGACCAATCCTAGACTGGAGTCTTGTCACTTTGGGTTTGGAACAAAAGTGCGAGCTTTGTCGCTCTGCCAGCCTCCATTTACTCGTCCCGTCACCTCCCTTCTCCTCAAGGCTCGAAGACCGTCCTTGGTATGGCTGGATTCTCTGGTAAGATCCTTTCTATTGGGGCCTGCCAGGGTTCAAGTACCAGGTCTGACCTTAGAAGCCACTTTATTCTTCGGCCTCTTCTTTGTAGGTGGACTCATGCTGGGGCTGTAGGAGCAAGACTGGACCCAGAGCTGCCTGTAGCCTGCCCCTCTCACTGCAGCTCTTGGGCTGAGTGCCATAGGATGGTGCTGGAGCTGCCAGGCAGGGGAGCTGTGACATCACTGAAATGTGTGACAGCATCAGGGCTGTGTCTCCAGGGGTGAAGGGTAGAGGGTCAAAAGGCCACGCCCATCTTTGGAGAAGCACAGTATGAGGCAGGCGGTGTACGTGATCATGACCTTCCTATGAGGTAAGAAGATGGAGTCCTCTTGTTAAATGAAGCTAAGATTTTAAAAGGTTATGTAGTTTACCAGGTCACATGACTGGTTGGTGGTTGAGCTGAGAACATGATGTAGGTCTGGCCAGTCAGTCCATGGGGACTGGAATTAAAGCCATGCACCACCACACCCAGCCTGTTTTGGGTTTTAATAAGTCAGTGTGTGTGTGTGTGTGTGTGTGTGTGTGTGTGTGTGTGTGTGTATGTGTACGCATGCGTGCATGCGCGTGCATGTGTTTGGGGGGTGCTTGCGGAGAGTGGTATCCCCTGGAGTTGGAGCTCTAGGCAGTTATGATCTGCTTGGGTGCTGGGATGCAAACTTGGTTCTTTTGTAAGAGCAGTATGTGTTTCTAAACATAGAGCCATCTCTCCAGCTCCCTATTTTGTTTCTGAAATAATTGTCTTGTGATGTTGCCCAGGCTAGCCTCAAATTCAGGGAGCTGTCTTAGTGCTCTCTCTTAGTTGTCTCCTCCAACTTAGTCAATATTTATAGTATACTTTCCTTGAATTTTGCCTAAGTCTTCTTTCTCTCGGTGGCCAGCATGTGGTCATGTCTAAACAAATGGGGTACCAACATAAGTACTGGAGTTTGTATTCAAACTGGAGGGTAAGAAGATAAAAATACAAAACAATAGAGACCATGAAACAATAAGAGAAACTGAAATTTCTCTCTCGATCCCATGACCTGACTGGCTTTACATTGCTGAGGTTTTCTCCAAGATTTTCTTCTTTCTTTTTTTTTTTTTCTTTTAAAGTTTTTGAGACAGGGTTTCCCCATGTAGCCCTGACTGTTCTGGAACTAGCTCTGTAGACCAGGCTGACCTCAGACTCATAGAGATCTGCGTGCCTCTCTCTCCGAGTGCTGGGATTAAACGTGTGTGCCACCAAGCCCAGCTTCCATTACTTAAGGCCAGACCAGTAGCCAGCCATTTTCTTGTGTGAAGGGCTGCTTCTGTGGGACTTCTCGGCTGTAGCTGAGCTGCCTACCTTGGTTCTGTATAAAGCAGCACAGATAGTATGTGAGTGGGCATGGTTTTATTGCAAGAAGCCTATTTAAATACAACAGATGAGCTGAATTTGGCCCATGCCAACCAGGGACAAATCAATGAAACAATACCTTTAAACTCAGTTTGTCATGCTTTCCTCTCCTGTGAATACTCCTACTGAAGTTAATCCCAGCTCACCAGTTGGTATCACTGGACTCAGGGTAAAGGAAAAATATTCAGGAACATGCCTTTATACATCACATCTGTGTTGTGCAAGTCTGCAGGGTAAAGACTCTCAGGGAGACACACAAACGATGGCTTTCAAGGTTAGAAAGGGACAAACATGAGCCTTATTACCTTCATGTATGCTCAGTATCATTCATGTAATTATAAGTTCAGTCATTTTAACCTTTGGTGGGGGCTGAACTTTAGAATGAGCCTGCAGAGATTCTCAAAATGGAAGGCTAGACTTTCCTGAGACTACAAGTCAGACTTACCTTGTCACAGGAGATAGAGCTAAGTGTTTGGATCAAAGTAAACAGGGGAAGGGGGTAAAAAAGGTAAAGGGAAGGGTCTGCTGTATTCAAAAGTGTGATTGTATAAGCCTGGAACCCAGTACTTGGGAGCATAGGGCAGGAGGATCAGTTCAAGACCAGCCTAACTACACACAGAGACACTATCTCCCAGACAAAACAAGAACCAACCTGGAGAGCTCACTTGGTGGTTAAAAGCATGTCTCATACAGAGGACCCATCTAACTGTTCCCACCACCTATGTGGAGTGGCTCACAGCCAACTGTAGCTTCAGTTCCAGGGGCTTCCACCAGCCCTCTGGTTCACAGGTGTCTGCACTCACATACAGAGACAAACAGGTGTACACATAACTTTTCCCTTTAAAGCAGAAGTCTGGTTTGTGAAATATTTTTCAAGAAGATGAGATTTGAGCAGAGCCCTGAAATAAATGGAGGCTGTGGTAGCAGAAAATGAGGTTGAAGAGAAGTTACAGTGGCTCGGGACCGACCGAGGCACACCCTAAATGATGATGGTCTGTCTGAAGCCCTGCTGTGTGGGTGGCTACGTCAGAATAATCCAAAGAGCTTATAAGAAATAGCTTCTCAGGCACTGTCCCCTTACCTAGCCAGTCTGATACCCAATCAAGTTTTAATAACTGACTCCATCCTGGACTGTCTTAAACATCCTTTATCTGTCTTACGAAGGTGTGTTGGGGACATTAATCTGCCTTGTGGAGACAGATGTCAAGGACAGTCCCTTTGGTTCCTGCCACCGCCACCACCATGGCACTTATGCAGTGGGTTGTACTGCAGATGCTCTGAGGCCTTGGTGATGTTAGCTCCTTCAGACCACTTAGGACCCCACTCAGGAGATGGGGTCTGCTCTGGGCTAGGCACCTTGGACAGCAACACTGTAGGCAGTGCTTGTTGTCTTTCTGTGGGGATTTTAAGCCCATAGGCCAAGGGGAAAGGCATCTCTAGAATGTAGGCTTCTCTTTTTTTTTTTTTTGGTTTTTCGAGACAGGGTTTCTCTGTGTAGCCCTGGCTGTCCTGGAACTCACTCTGTAGACCAGGCTGGCCTCAGAACTCAGAAATCCACCTGCTTCTGCCTCCCAAGTGCTGGGATTAAAGGCGTGCGCCACCACTGCCCGGCGAATGTAGGCTTCTCAAGGGCGAGAGTTTTTGTTTCATTCATTGATAAATCCTCCAGGACCTAGAACTGTGTTTGGTAGGATCATAGGTCATAATCATGTTAAAAACAAAATCAAACAAGAAACCCCACAACTATATAGCACTGTGACAAGGGGAAATGAGGGCCCCAACCCAATCTAAGGGGATTAGTGAAGGAAATATAAATGTTGGCCAGGCAAAGACTATGGAGTGAGCAGGGCCTTCTCACTAGAGGGCATGCACAGGGTGTAGGTATTCAGTGGAGTTCTGAGCTAAGTGTGGCAGGATAGACCGGGAGAGTGGACACAATGTAGGTGCTATGTTACTGTGTGCTTAGGAGCCAGGCTGTGAGCCTCTGCGTTGCCTTTGAGAACCCCAGGAGGGCTCGCTCTGGACACACAATGGTTGGACTCTATACTGGGCCCAACCTGCCTACCTTTTCATTCCCTTCTAGTTCATACATCTATTGGGATGTTTATAAGATTTTTATCCTTTAAAGGAGGTTTAGGTTTATATCAAAACTAAGTAGCTGCATGTGGTGGTGCACCCCTTGAATCCCAGTACTTTGGAAACAGGTTTCTCTCTGAGTTCAAGGCTATCCTAGTCTGCATAATGAGTTCTAGGTCAGCCAGTGCTACATTGTGAGACCCTGTCTCAAAAAAAAAAAAAAAAATATTAAGTAGAATGCCCCAAAATTTCCATTAACCTTCCCATCTTGGGCTGTAGCCTCTGCATTCCACCAACAGTACCACGTAGTTTCTGACAGACATGGAGTGGTGCGTTAGCTTTATCATGAGAGGCCATCCTTCATAGTGGGGTCCCGCCTGCTACTGTCCAGTGTATGGGTTTGGGGTTTTTTGTTTGTTTGGTTGTTTTTGGTTTTTTGGGTTTTTGAGACAGGGTTTCTCTGTGTAGCCCTGGCTGTCCTGGAACTCACTCTGTAGACCAGGCTGGCCTCGAACTCAGAAATCTGCCTGCCTCTGCCTCCCAAGTGCTGCCTGGCTTAGTGTATGTGTTTGGATGAATGTTTAATGATGTATCCTTGATATTACACCACACAGAACTGTCTCATCGCCCTAAAAGATCCCCAGTACTCCACTTCACTCATCCTCCTTCTCAACCAAGCCCTGGCAAACACATCTTTATAGTTTTGCCTTTCTCTATGTCCTGTGATCAAAATAAAACAAAATAAGTATCTAGCCATTTTGAATTGGCTTTTTAAACAAATGTCATTTAAACATATTCCATGTCTTTTCATACCTTGAGTGATCACCTCTTTTTGGTGCTGAATAATATTGTTTTCTGTAAGCATCTCAGTTTATTTATCCTCACCTACTAAAGAACATCTTTTGTGACTTCAGTTTGGGCAGTTATGAATAAGCTGCTGTGGACAGGTGTCTCGGGTGTTCACGCAGACATATGCTTTCCACTCCTCTGGATAAAAACCAGAGACTGCAATTGCTGATCATCTGCTTAGTTTTGTAAGATAGCACTGAACTGTCTTCCTGTGGCTGTAACTAAGACACCACAGGGTCTTGCTAGTAACCCAGCCTGGCTTGGAACTTACTTTATGGTGCAGACTGGTCTCAAACTTGCAGCCTTAGCCTCCAGAGTGCTGGGAGGCTGGGACTCTGGATGGGAACCATTATACCCAGCCCAGTCAATGCTGTTGCTATTGCTTCGTATCTGCCTCCCACCTTCTCAAGGTAGAGCCACTTGAGCAGTTCAGACCTGGAGACCAAATTGTTCTGTCACAGCACTTCATGAGAAGCTTTCTGTAGTCCGTCTAGTTTGTTCTTCCCATTTCCATAGGGAAAATGCTTTCATGGGGAGAGAAGCCTACCCAGGGACTCAGGCAGTAAGCCTGGAATAATAAAGAGAAGGTTCTAAACATACAGTCTACCACCTGAATTCTTCTTTTCTTCTTTTAAGATTTCATCCGTGTACACCATATCTTGGTCATATCTACCCCCATTCCCTCCCTCTCAACTCCCCTGGACTCCATCCCCAACATGTCTCCCTCCCAATTTAAACATACTGTTATAGTAACACACCAAGTCCAATTAGTGCTGCCAATACGCACATTTGTATGAAGTCACCTACTAGGGCCTCCCAGCAGCCACATCCGGTGGCGTGACTGAGCGTGGTCTCCATGGGCTGGTTCTTGTCCTTGCTTAGTCCCCAGTGGATGAGCTGTTTGGAAAAGATTAGAAGTGTAACATTTTTGGAGGAGGTGTGTCACTGGGAGTGGGCTTTGAGGTTTCAAAAGCCTATACCAGACCTACCTAGTGTCTCTCTGCTGTTGTCTGTGGGTCAGAATGTAGCACTCTCCGCTATGATAACCTTCTGAAACTGTAAGCAAGTAACTGTAATTGTAACTCCAATCAAATGTTTTCTAAGAGTTGCCTTGGCCATGGTGTCTGATACCACCCAAAGAAAAGAAACTCTTCCTCCTGCATCCAGGCGCCATAGTAGTTGTGTGGTTTGTCTTTTCACCTTTTTTGAGATTAAACTATAATTACATCTTTTCTGCCTTCCTATGTCCCCTCCTATTTTGCTTCCTCTAAAATTCATGGCCTCTTATTAAATTGTTATTGTTACAACACACACACATGTACACACACATACATACATACACACATATCCCCACACATACACACACACACATACACATGTACACACCCACATACCAACACACATACACACATACACATGTACACACCCACATACCAACACACATACACACATACCAACACACATACACACACACACATACGTACATACCCACACACAACTTGCCAGTATATGATTTCAAGGCTGACCAATGGAGCTCATTCCTAGGGAGACCGTCTCTCCTGCTGTCAGGATTGCTGACTTCTTTGAGTATGAATGGGGCAGGTGTCCTGAGATTTACCCTTTCCTTGTCAGTGTGCTGACTGGGGTGGTCATTCTTCAGACTTTGCTTAGGCAGCCATGCTGTACAAGTGTCATGAGTACATCTTTCGGTCATTCCTAGGTGACAGAATCTCACCTAGACTGCAGACTGGTGTTTTGGCACTTAGAGGCTTCCATCTCCTCCTCCTTGTTCTCTGAGTTGTAGGTGCAGGGGTTGTGTTGTGGTGAGGTCCTGGGTCTCAGAGAACCGCCCAGCCCCCCTTTCCTAACCCAGCATAATCCCTAACTGCAGCCCGGAACATGCTTTGATGGCCTAACACACCTGGCAGTTCTGAGGGATAAGAAAATCTTTCTCAGACCAAGGAAAAACTGCAAGACTTTTCAATTGTCTTTGAATCTATAATCACTTCAAATTTTTAAAAATAATTTTATTCCTAACAGCTTTTGAATAGAAATGCTGCAAAGCCTGGCAACCTGTGTTTGATTCCTGAACCACACATGGTAGAAAAAGAAAACCAGCTTCTGTAATTTTTTTCTCTGACAAATGCATACTGTGGCAAGCTGTAAGTACATAAGTAAGTAAGTAAATAAATAAATGTAAATATTTTTTAACAGCAAGAAAACACTGCTGAACTCCAAAATTCTATTGGCAGGTACAGATTTTAAAAATTAAACTGCAAATGAATATGCAAAGGTGGGATGTTCAGAACGGAGCTTGAGAGCAGAGCATAGCAGGATATGATGAGATACACACCTACATTCCAAAATTGGGGTGCTAAGGGGGCAGAAGCAGGAGGATTGCCACAAGTTCTGGGGCAGCTGGGACTGTATTGCAGAACCCTCTCACAAAATAAACAGACTAGACTCAATATCTGAATGGAATTGTGTACAGAAATCAACAATCTAATTTTAAATGTATGAGGAAAGGCAAATGCAACGTGACTTTGGAGAACTTGCAGGATTCACTGTCTGATTTTAAGTGTTACTGTGAAGCCATGAAGTAGTGACTATGAAGGCATTACAGAGCACTTCAGTTTTAGAAGATAACCTTTTCACTAAGTGCACTGAAATCCTTGCATTATTGCAATGCAACAATGAACTTTACTCCAGATCTTAGTTATAAAAATTAACTAAAAATGAGTCTTATGAAAACCCAAAACTTACAAAACACACACAGAAGCACAGGGGGCTGAGCGAGGTGGTGCACGCATTTAGTCCCAGCACTCGGGAGCCAGAGGCAGGCAGATCTATATGAGTTTGAGGCCAGCCTGGTCTACAAAGCAAGTTCCAGGACAGCCAAGGCTGTTACACAGAGAAAACCTGTCAAAAAAAAAAAAAGCATAGGACTAATTCTTAGTGACTTCAAGTTAGATCCTGAAAGAGAGTCAAGGTCTTTGGAACCCTGACATACTCATCAAGGCAGGCTCAACCAAGAGGCCCATGGAGGGAGACTACACTAGTTATTAGTGGTGATTTATTTTTAAAATGTTGAACAGGCAATTTTTGAAGTTTTATTTGTTGTATATAATTAAAATATACAATCTGTTTTTATAGGATACAAATAGTAAAATAGTGATAGTGGGGGCTGGGTAGATGTCTCAGTCAATAAAGTACCTACTGTGCAATCATGCGGTTGGATTCACAGCACCCATGTAGGGCCAGAGTCCAACCCTCTTGGTGATGGCAGGGAAGGGGGCTACCACAGCTAGATTCCTGGGGCTCACTGGACAGTCAGGGTAGCCAATGTGTGAGATCAGATCCGAAGAGAGACCTTGTCTCAAAGGTAAGGTGAGTGAGCGGTGGAGGGAGATACCTCATGTTGACCTCTGGGCACACATGTACACTGTACACACCAGCAAGCGCAGCTGCCACACTTGTATTCTCACATGCATATACATACACACATACACACACAGAGTGAGAGTGAGAGAGAGCATAATAGAATAGTAAGGCAAACCAGTTATTTACTCTAACATTTTAACAATTTAACACTGCCTTCATTTATTGCCCTCAATGTGTTTGTTTGTTTCTTTGGTTTTATTTTTTTTCAAGACAGGGTTTCTGTGTGTAGTCCTGGCTGTCCTGGAACTCACTCTGTAGACCAGGCTGGCCTCCACCTCAGAGATCCACCTGCCTCTGCCTCCAGAGTGCTGGGATTAAAGGCGTGCGCCACCACACCAACCTACATTCTTTTACTCTAGACATTTTTCTTTCTTTCGAGGCAGGGTCGCATGTAGCCCAAGCTGGCCTCAAACTCACTCTGCAGATGAAGGGTGACCTTCTGACCCTCCTGCCGCCACCTCCCAGTGTTGAGATTATAGATACATGCTCTCAGGCCGTTTTTATGCAGAGCCTTGTGCATTCTACACAGGCCCTCACCTACTTGAGTGACACCCCAGCCCTAGTTGTGATTTGTTTGACTATTTTTTATGTTTCATCTTTAGAAGCCTCTGTTGAACTGTCTTCAAGTTCACCAGTTTCTTCCTTTGCTGTATCTTCCTTTGCGTGTTCTTCAGATCTCGAGTGTGTCTGTTTCTAGTGTTGCATGTGATCTTCGGACAATTCTCATGTACGTCCTGTCCATTCTCCATGAGGGCATTTCACGGATCACTGTTCCCTTAAATTCTGTCAGACAGCTGCAGCATCTGGGGCTTGGATCTGGTCCTCCTGGTCTCACAGAGTCTTACCTGACAAACAATCTTGCCTTTGGCACCTTGGTTGGTTGGTTTTGTTTGGTTTTACAAGACAAAGTTTTTTTTTTTTTCTTTCTGTGTAGCCCTGGCTGTCCTGGAACTCTCTCTGAAGACCAGGCTGGCCTTGAACTCAGACATTCTGCTGTCTGCCTCCTGAGTGGTGGTGTGCACCACTCTCCAGCCTCTGACTTTGATTCTTGATAGTTTTTGTATTTCCATGTGTGTATTGTGTTTTTACCAATCCATGGACATAGTACATAGACACCAAGTACAGTGTTACTTGTGCCTGAAATTGCTGCCGTGTGTGAAGCCATTAGTGTGAGAGACTGAGTTGTCTCTGTCACTGTTCTATCATCTGGATTCGTGCAGACCTAGCCCGTTTGAGCCACAGTGGGCCTTTAACAGTTCCATAAACATTTTAGCCAACTAGTTCTTCTAATTCTTCTTACCTTTATACATGGAGATTTCCTGTTCCTCCTCAGAAGTAAGCCAGTGCCTACATTCTGTGTCTTCCTGGAGGCTCCTATCCTTTGGAATTCATGCTCTTAGTTGCTTTGCAACCTCGCTTCTCTGAAGGTTGACAAAAGCCATGAAGACTGTCTAACAAGCTTTAGAGATTGTTCTCAGTGTGGTGATGCTCTTCTCAGCGGTCTGCATCCCAGCTGGAAGCCAGAAATGTCCAGCCATCTACTCTACTGATCTTCTCTGCTCTCAGCCAGGCCATCCCTTGGGATGACACAGTTCCCGTGTAGCTCACTGACTGAATTTCAGCTTGGACATCACCCTGTTCTAACCAGTCTTTGTTAAAAGTCTGGCAGTAAGAGCGACAGACATCCTGAACTTTCTCTTTGATTGAAAATAATCTAGGGCTCAGTTGATTGCTCGGTCAGTCAGACTGAACTCCGGCTCGCCACACTCCCCTGCTCTCCTGCACTTGACTGGTTTTTGAAAAGCCTGCTTTCCAGAGTTCTTCTTCCAGAGATGAGTTTGAAAATGGGGCAGGGGTAGGAGATGGGGTGAGAGACTGATTCAGTGACCTTGGGAGCTAAGATCCTGCCACTGTGCGCCATCCACGTCTATGGTAGAAAATGAGACCATGTATCTGCTTCATCCATTAATGAGAAGTAAGACTCAAACTTGCTATAATATTTCTTGAAACACAAAACTTACAACAGGATAAAAGCATGCTTGGAGCCGTGGTGATAGCCATCTCAGAAGGCAGCCTGCCCAGGTTCCAGTTCCAGCCCTGTCACTGACCAGCATAGGCAACAGTCCTCTACCTCTCTGTAGCTCTGTTTCTGTGTCTGTAAAGTGAACATAGTAACATTGACCTCAGAGGCACGGGTAACTCCCACAGAAGTGCTAACAGTTAGGGCCTCCTTCCTATGGCATAAGTTCATGGTAGAATGCAGTCTTTTCCTTTCTCAGAACTCCCAAAGAGGGCTAAGGTTTATGGAGCATTTCCAGTGTGCTCAAAGTCCTACAGTAAGAGGGTAGGATTAATAACCCTAGTTAATGGGCAGGAGTAAGAGTCAGAGAAGGGTTAGGAGCTGGCTAGGAGCTGCCATGGTTCACAATTTACGAAGGGGGTCTGGCTGTAATCTTCCCCTCTGCACTTGGTCTCCCACAGACTAGCTCCAGTCTTCTGCATGAGTGAGCAAGCTGCTGGCTGCGCTTACTCACAGGGTTGTTCTCAGGCTAGCCACGCCGAGGAGTCCATGCCTCAGGCATTGCTGGAATACTGTCCCACTGTGGGGAAACCCAGATGTGCATGCTTCTCATACCAACCCTTTGCACACACCCTCCCTCTTCCCTGCTTTTCAAGACCACTTGAAGCTGGGCATGGTGGCACAGTCGGGACGCAAAGGCAGGAAGATCTCTGAGTCCTCTTGGATTTTGAGGTTTACAGAGCAAGTACCAGAACAGCAGGACTATGCAAAGAAATCCTGTGGGAAGGAAAGGGAAGGGAAAAGGAAAGAAAAAAGAAGACTTAGAATACCAGAGCCTAGATTTTATTCTAACAAAGGAAATTAAAACATGAAACTTGTACTCTGAGCTGTCCTGTGTGGAGAATGTAGAAAGGCAGAGAGGGTGCAGGAAATCCTGAAAGAGGCTACTACTACCTCGGGAGGCTGAGCCAGGGTGGTGGGAACAGGATGGTGTATAGGAAACAAATGATGTGAAATGGAGGTGTATTTTAATGTGGGTCTCAAAGGAGGGGGAGATGACAAGGATGGCTTCCTGGTAGCTTGACCCCAACACAGATTTCTAATGGAAAACACACACACACACACACACACACACACACACACACACACACACACACGTGTCATGGCTCATCCTCTAGCTGCATTCAGAGCCCAGACAAGGGGATGGGGCGGGGGAGAGAAAAAAAGAGGGGAGCCTTGATCCAGGGGCTGCTATACTGGACACTGCTAGCCCTGGTTTGAGCCAGGAGATGCTGAAAAAAGGGCCCCAGTTTCCAACTGGACCGCCCACCCACGTCTGGCTGGATGTCTGGCATCTGTGGAGCACCTCGAGGTGTTGGCTCCCTGCCGGCTTGTAGGGTGCGGCGCCGGCTCATCCCCTCCAGCCCTGACTCGCCTAGTGCGCCTGACCCGTAGGGTGGCGGCTCGGTGTGGTCCATGGGCCTACTGACGGAATCCAAGGTCCCGGGGGTCAGCGGCGGCAATGCACTTGACTCTCTGGGCAGCAGCCGACCCTGGCTTCCCCATCCCGCACCTTCTGGGGAAGTGTGCGCGTAACCGTGGCCCAGGGTGATCGAGGTGCGGAGAGGCGGGCAGCGGGCGCGTGCGCGTGGTCGTTGCGTGGGCGCTGCTCTGGAGTCGGAGAGCATCAAGTGTGCGTGGGCCGGAGCCGGCGCGTGTGCCCGCAGTCGCTGTGCGCCGGGCGGGGGTGCCGCAAGTGCTTCGGGGCGCGCGCAGCCTCGCGCGGGCGGAGCGAGGAGGGATGCGTGCGGGAACTTTTCGCCCGCCCCGCAAGTCCGGGACCCGGCGTTCAGAGGAGCTGTCCTCCGCCGCCAGCCCCGAGTGCCCGCCCCGCCCCCACTTCCGCCTCCCGCCTCTTCCTCGTTCCCGGCTCCCAGGGCCGCCGGTCCCCAGGGAACCCCGCAGGCACAGCCCCACCCGGCCGGCTCTGCTCGCTCCCACGCCCCCGCCGCCGCCTGTCGGGAGCGCACCCAGCGAGCCAGCGGGGCGCGGGCGCTGCAGGTAGGGGGGAATGCGAGTTGGGCTCAGGTGCAGCGGACTGGGCCCCCGCAGCACGGGAACGTGGGGTGCCCTCCTCCGCCCGCCCCGTCTTCGCCCACGCGCCAGTCCCCTTTTAGGGAATTCTTTGCCTCTTGCCTCCTCCGGCGCGGGTGGGGCCGGGGCAGAGGGCGTTCGTTCTCCATTTCCCTGGTTCCTTCCCGGTGTCAGCCTCCTGTTTCCAAATCCCTAACTCTTCCCAGTACCTATGGTCGCGTAAACAACTACCTAGCTCTGGGAATTGGCTCCGCAGCCCCCGGTGGGCAATCCCTTCAACCTGGTAAGACCACAACGTCACCGGGAGGGGAGAGGAGAGAGGCGTCCGGGTGGCCCTGGGTCAGCGGCAGCTCCCTGGCGAGCTCGCCTCCCCTCCCCGCAGCTCCGCAGACCGCCCCTGAGGCCCTGGGTATTTTTAGCGTTGTGACCTGGGCGGCAGCTCTAAGAGCCTTTCTCGAGTCCGCGTCAGCGGCTCCCTTCTCCCTGGCCAGCCAGCAGCCACATCAACTCCAGGCACTGACTTGGCCCTGCCTGGTTCATTAGTTTCGGGTCCCTCTTGACCCCCAGTACTCGAGGACCTGGCCAGGAGCTGAGGTACACTGTGGCCAGATGAGGTTTTTTGGAAGATGACAGTTTGGTCCTCACCCTAGAGATTCCCCCGCTCCTGATGATAGATGGATTCAGAGTGGTGTACCGGGAATGAGAATGAATGCACAGAGCTGGCCCCAGAGCTCTGGTGTTCTGCAAAACTCAGTATTGGGACTCCAGATACCTGGTCTGAACTGTGCCAGTCCCCACCTGCCAGTTGGTACCTACTAGCTTGGGAAATAAGTCAGACAGATGTGTGAGAGGTCAGGACAGGCGCTCAGTTCTTTAGAAAGAGCCCTCCTTCACGAAGTAGTGTCAGTGTTTGAGGTAGGTAGGATGATCCCTTCAGGTGAGACCCTGGGACCAGAAAGAGGCAGAGGCAAGTCGGGAAGTTTGGTCTTTGCCCTCAGTGAAAGGGTTTGGAGGTGATGAGGATTGTGGTGATGGTGTGTGTGTGTGTGTGTGTGTGTGTGTGTGTGTGTGTGTGTGTGGTGTTGGGGGGCAGGAAGCATGGGGGAGGAAAGTTGCTCTAGTCTTTCTTTGGTTTTGTAAGGGGTGGGAAGAACCAGAGCCATAGCTCCTGGACTTTAAACCTATCTCACCCTGTTCTTCCTTGGCCTTCTGAGGGGAGCCGGGTCCATGAAATGGCTGGCCCCTCCCAGTCTTTCAGAAGGGCAAGTAGGCAGTTAGCCAGCACTGGCAGCCTTCATTAATGACAGGCTCTTGCGGTGCCTGGAACCGACATCCCCTTTGTGGAACCAGGGCCAGCTCTGCCTCTGTCTAAGTCTTGTTGCACAAAAGAGAAAGGCTGCTGAGGCCAGAGCTGTCCAGACTGGAGGCAGAGGCTATGCCGCTGGGATGCCAGCTTCTCAGGGGCTCCTTAAGCCTGGGCCCCTACTGCGTTCTTTCTCATCCCCACCACCGTGCTTGTCTTACTCCATTCCCACACAGGGACTGACATGGACCCAAATCCTCGAGCAGCCCTGGAGCGGCAGCAGCTGCGTCTCAGGGAGCGGCAGAAGTTCTTTGAGGACATTTTACAGCCAGAGACAGAGTTTGTTTTTCCCTTATCCCATCTGCATCTTGAGTCACAAAGACGTAAGTTTCACGTTCAAGGAATAGAGTTGGGGTAGGTTGGGGAAGATGTCCTGTGGCTCTCACATCTTGGGGGCCAGCTCCCTACCTATTTTTGTGGTCCAATAAACTCTGAAATTGGGACCTTACAGGTACGTCTGATCATCCTCTCAGCTCTAGCCTGGTCTGTTTACTCTACTTCTCCCTTGTGTGCAGCCCCCATAGGTAGCATCTCGTCTATGGAAGTGAATGTGGACACACTGGAGCAGGTGGAATTTATTGATCTTGCGGATCAGGATGGAGCAGATGTGTTCTTGCCTTGTGAGGATTCTCCGCCAACTCCCCAGGTGTCTGGTATGTCCCTCTGCTTTGGGGACCTGGGTACCATTTGGCCAGAGTTGGATATTTGGGCCAGAAATGAGGTTGTAGGCCTGAGCCAGGGAAGAATCTTAAGTAGAAGTTGAAAGTAAGTGTGTGCTAGCTGCTCTGATTGACTCTCGGGGGGACCTGGGGTATAGATTACTCAGGCAAAGTTCTAGCGGTGGCTGGCTTGTTTAGCTTTTACGTTTTTACATTTGTGAAATTAACATAATTACTATCAGAATTTTTGTTTTTTGTTGGTTTGTTGGTTTGTTTTTCAAGACAGGGGTTTCTCTGTGTAGCCCTGGCTATTGGTGAACTCATGGAGATCCACCTGCCTCTGCCTCCCAGTGTGCTGGGATTAAAGATGTGCACCACCATGCATGGCTATAGTATTAACTATTCTAATAATTTACTTTTCTTTTATGTTCATTAGTGTTCTGCCTGCATGCACGAGGATGTTGGATCTTGGATTTACAGACAGTTATGGGCTGCCATGTGGGTGCTGAGTTTTGAACCCAGGTCCTTTGGAAGAGCAGCCATCTCTCCAGACTGTATAATATTAAATTTTACTGATTAATTTACTAGGTTCTTAATACTGTGCTAGAGTACTTCACATGTTTTCTCTTGGCCATAATGTTCTGTCAGGGTAGGGAGTAGGCTCTTCATTTCATAAAGAAGGAAGCTAGGGGCTAGGGATGAGTTCAGAACCACAGTTTACACAATATGCTTGCCTGGCAAGTATTTGAGTTTGATTTTAGCACCAAAAAAAAAAAAAAAAAAAAAACCGGAATAAAAGAAAATTAGGCTCAGAGAAGTTCAGTCACATAGGCAGGAAGTCGAAAGCTGATATTCCAACCCTCTGCCTGGCTTCACACCCCGATTGCTTACCAAGTAAGACTCATACTCTTATTTTAAACTGCTACTGAGATCAGTTGCTCCTTCTGATAACGGCCCTCAGGAAACAGAGACGGGATGGGTGATCGCGAGTTTGAAGCTACAGTGCAGGACCCAGCCTGAAAACAACAAATGGCTCTTATTTCCTGACAAGCCTCCTAGACATTTGATACACATTCTTAGGATTTTACCCTAAAAACATAGAAATGCAGTGTCCTTTTCACAGGAAGAACAGTCCTTGGTAGGGAAAGTGGCTTGGCTAAAGCTCTCCAGGAAGAAAGGAGGTAGAGCCTGAACTTTGGGATCTTTGACTCTGGAACGTAAGATGGTACAGTGATGTGGAAGGGGCTGGAGGTCCTAGTTCTGGCTCCTCGCTGACTGGGGAAGTAATCCTAGACAGACGTATACCCACCCTCTGTACTTTTTTCTGGCCAGATACATATCTGAGTCCTCTAGCCCTGTATATGGCCCTGACTGGCTCTTCTCTTTGGGCAGGAGTGGATGACCATCCAGAGGAGCTGAGCCTGCTGGTACCCACGTCAGACAGGACCACATCCCGGACCTCCTCCTTGTCCTCTGACTCCTCCAACCTTCGCAGTCCAAATCCAAGTGATGGGGGAGGAAACACTCCTTTGGCACAGTCTGATGAGGAGGATGGGGATGATGGAGGGGCAGAGCCTGGACCCTGCAGCTAGCAGTGGACCTCTTATAGACTGGCCAATCTGGCTGTTCTCCATGGAGAGGAGACCCTAAGCCCAGCAGAGCACTCTGGAGAAGACCTGACACTTTCCTTCAGCACCAAAGGGAGGGAAGGATGGTGGCTGGTGTGCCTGAGAGCTAGCCTCCCCCGCTTACTGCTAACGCTGTCCTGCTGCCATGCCCCCACAGTGCTTTTCTTCTGAGGTAGGACTTCCAAGGGAGACTCTAGAGGTGAGGTGGGACAAGATGCCACTGTTTTCTTAGTCCCCTCCTGCCCCCAATGATCCCGTAGTCTTCCATTAGAGTCTCCTATGCCAGTGTCTCTGAGGGGAAGTTCTGAGGAGTTTACTTTTCAGTTATCCTGCCTCTATAAGTCCTTTTGGGAACAGGATATGGTATAAATAATAAATAATAATATATCACTCATTTCACCTCATTCTTCATATTGCAAAGATGCCACACCCACTGTCATTAACTAACTAGTGCCATAGCTCCATCACTCACTCCATTTTGCCAAGCAATACTTAGGAATTTCATATCTCCGCAAGGCATTTGGAATAGAGTTCCGAGTAAGATGAAGTGCTTTCCTGTTTTCACAGAGTTTACTGTCTGGTGGAGAACATCAGGTAAATATTATTCACAGTATAGTAAGTGACATGGTCAAGTCCTTCTCTGGTATCAGGAAAGAAAATCAACAAGATGGTTTCTTAAGCAGAGATCTAAAGGACATGAGTAGCCAAGCAAGGCAGAGGGAGAAGGATCCCACTGGGGAGAAGCTGCTGCCTTAGCACACTAAGTGGAAAGGCTGGGCTGGGTGTGGGGCTCATGCCTGAAACCTCCACACTTCAGAGGTGGGAGCAGGGGACAGCTTTGGCTTCATAGCATATTTGAGGCTAGCCTGGGTTTCATGAAAGTGTCTCAAAAGTAAAATAAGCAAAAAAACAAAAAAAGATAAGGAAGAAGAGAAGGAGGAGGAAGAAGAGGGCTAAAGAAGCTAAAAACACACTCGGTTTGGCTATATTGTTGGATTTGAAAATATACAGGGAGAGGTAAACGATGAAGGTCAGATTGTGAAATGCTTTGAAGCCTGTATTAGGTTTCAGTTTGACAGCTAGTAAAAGACCATGACTTAAGATACAAATTTATATCCTCGTACCGAAGAAGCCAAAAATATAGGACTCCTTGGGGAAGGTCCACAGTAACTGAACACCTCTGAGTTTTTTGGGTTGTTTTCCTTAGCCGTCCTGGGCACATAATGTTATTTCTTGCCTGTGCCTTGTGTTTAGGATAGCTGGCAAAGCAATAGCCAGCATGGCTTTGAAAATGGCAGAAAATGAGGTGAAGTAGAGAATGGGCAGAAAGGGCACAGCCTGGGGTCTGTTGTCAGGGTACAGCCTGAGGTCTGTTGTCAGGGCACAGCCTGGGGTCTGTTGTCAGGGTACAGCCTGGGGTCTGTTGTCAGGGTACAGCCTGAGGTCTGTTGTCAGGGTACAGCCTGGGGTCTGTTGTCAGGGTACAGCCTGGGGTCTGTTGTCAGGGTACAGCCTGAGATCTGTTCTTACCTGGAGGCTATAAGAAATGGTGCCCACTTATATTTTATTGCCCAAAATTTTATAACAGAAAATGTGGCATTTTAGACATTTTATAGACACTGTGACACAGCATTTTCTAGGAGAGTAAATTCTAGCTTTTGGAAAGAGTGATAACCCTTTCAAATCACTGAATTGCCACTGCATCAGATTCCAGTGTCACCTAACATCTCTGAGAAGCACTGAGTCTATCGGGAGGCTGGGATATCCCTTTTTTAAAGGCGCTCTACTGTCCTGTTCCTAAGGAGTAAGAAGATAGTAGTCATTTAGCAGTTTACATGGTCGGAGGCCATGTTACTGCATTTGGACTTTCTTGGGAATAATGAAAGATTACAAGTGGTTGTGTCAACTAACCCCAGAGATGCAAGGAGAAAGACCGCCGGTCCAAATCATCGTGACCAAATTAATTAAAGCAAGCTTGTTTATTCGTGGACCCAGGCTGTCTTCCCCCTAAAGGCAGGCTCCAAGAGATCAATATTGGAAATGGGGAAGATTTGACTTTTATAGCTCAGGGGTAAGGCATTCCCAAATGGGGGGTTTGGCAGCAAAATAGGGTTTCAAAAGCAGAACAAAAGGTGGTCATAACAAGGTAGTCATAACAACAGGTAGTCATTACAACCTTTAGAAACAAAGGTAGGGTTCTAAGATGGTCATGACTTTTTGAAACAAAGACATGAGTTGCTGTTTCCTGGGACAGGCTATGCAGAACCATTTATAATTGAGGTTACAGCAGGTGCACAGCACAATCCTTGAGAAACAGGTTTAATCACAAATAGGGATGAATGAGCCTAGTTGGTCTTCACTGTAAGATGACTTTATGGCCTAAGATGGAGGCAAGCTGGTTCATCAGTTGGACTTGCCTTTTTAAAAGGTAATTCTGACTGCAGTTTAGAAAATATACTGGAAAAGACAGGCTGTAGACAAAGAATGCAGTAATATATGGAAGTCATAACAGGTCCAGTAGGCTGAGGTAATCTCCCTACCTAGGCTCAAGCGAGATATAAACAAATTGACATTATTTCATGCCATGAATAGTACATGTTGGTATTTAACAAGTGTAAAACACAAATACAGTCTTGACAGGAAAAAGTCGCTTCTGTCATGGAGCTCAGTGTAGTGGAGCCCAGATGTAAATTTGCAGCTCTGACTGGTGCTGCAGAGCAGCCAGTCTATTCAGAGAGGTCACGGGGGAGTCTCCCTTGAGGAAGTGACATTGGAGCTGAGATCTGAATAACAAGCAGGAATAAGCTAGGGGAAGAGAGAACGGCTGGAAGGCCCCTTGAGGCTGGTTACAGGGATCAAGTGCCTGGAAACCAGAAGATTGCATTTATCAGAATAGGAGAGAAGAGTCAGGGTAGTTGTGGGGTAAGGGAAGGTGGAAGGTTGAGAAGACTTCAGAGGTAAACCTGGGCACCTTTTGATTGGGTGAGTTGGAAAGGAAGGGGACAAAGGTACAGTATTGTTTCTACCTCATGCTACAGGATGATTGTAGGGTGTGGGCTGAAATTGTAATAAATTTGTTTAGATGTATTGAGTTTGAGTGTGTTTGATACATCCGAGACAACGTGGTAAGCAGAGACCTGGCTCCGTGTGGAATCTGGGTAAAAGGATTAGAGTGAAAGAGGAAACACACGTGCTTTAATCAGTGCATGGATGCGAAGCAAAGCCGTGGTAAGAGTGAATTCTCCCAGAGAACACGGGATGAAAGACATTTTAGGACCCAGCCTTAAGGAACTCCAGTTCATTTTCACATTAAAAAGTCATTAGACTCCATATGCCCCCATATCAAACACTGTCTGCAGGAGGAATGACCTTTAGCCTAAGCCAAAGCTCCTCGGACTGATTGCTTCTTCCCACCACGAAGTCATTTTACAGTTACTGTTTCTAAGGATACTGAGAAGCTTGTGGGATCTCCAAGGAAGCGAGATTGTCCTTCAGCTCTCCTGTCTCTCTGAACATGTAGCATAAATCCCTATTGCCCAAAAGTCTCTGGGTTCAAGCTGAGATCATCTTTGAAGTTGGACCAGGGACCCAGCGTCCTGTAAAAATTTCTTGTAATCTGCTCCTATTACAGATAACGGTCCTTGTCTTATGGCCACCTTCCCTGAGCATAGTGAAGCTCTACCTCCTCTCTTGATGGGCTCATCCATGCTTCTGAGCCCACCCAAGCTCTGACAGGGCTTCTTGGGACCACCCCTCTTTCCTTCAGGGTGAGTGATGAGAAGCTGTACTTGCTTGGTTACCCTCAACATTCCAATAAATCTTTTCCTTCTAGCACACAATGCTAAGATTGTGAAGTTTGGGGCCAGAGCCTTCTTGGGGGAGGGATCTACAGTCCTCTTGAGAACTGGAATTGTTTGTGAGTCTCTGGGAAATCTCCAGTTGAGCTAGCATGAGCCCCAGTTCTGTCTGAAAAAGACTAGGGTCCGTGGGACCACCAGACCACTTCCTGGTAAGGACAATGATCTCTCCTTCTGCCAAACCACAGGGGCCTGGCTAGCCTTCAGAGGCTTCATCCACAGCTGACTGTTTGCTCAGACCATACAGTATCCTTGGAGACAACATGCCGTTTTAGAGCCAACTCCAAATTAAAGAGCCCAGCTTTCAGTCTTCCAAGCCACAGTGTGGCTTCGTTCTATTGCAAGGTTCACTTGTGTAGACATCCTGATAGACGGAGAAGAGGAAAGAATTGCTCTACAGGGGAAACAGAAAGGATCACAGGTCAGCAGAGTCCCTAAAACCACGGTCCTCGGGTGTGCAGAATGCTGCAAACAGCATGGTGATGTGAGGCCAGCAGGACTGTGGTACCGAGTCCATTTATTCATTCAGATATGACTGAGTATACCTGCAGTGTGCTGCCGTTTGCACAGACAACAGAAATACCCAGTTGGCCAAGAGCTCTTCCAGGAGCAGACATGCCACAGATTATGAAAGTAGAGCGAAATGAAGGCCAAAGTACACATGCGTGGATGACTTCGTCCTGCTACAGGAGGAGGAGGAGGAAGAGGAGGAAGAAGAGGAGGAAGAGGAGGAGCAGCAGCAGGAGGAGGAGGTGGGGGAAGGGGAGAGGGGCAAGTCTTCACAGCAAGAGGATGGGCCTTAGGATAATGTGAACAACTCAGGAGGAAACAGCATTAACTGAAATAATCATGATGGCGGCTTCCTTTGTAAAAATGTATTTGTAGCCATTATTCCTGGCTCTGTCGTTCACTGTGAGCTTAAGTTATCTCAGTTTTCATACTTTAGTTTTAGTTTGGGCCTTTTAACATCTATTACATGAAGATTGTTCTACTTAACTGATAGGGTTGTTTGAAGAGATGTGGCTGTTAATCTTCAACACGTATATAATTAACGATGACTCTAAAAGTAGTTTCTTTTAATTCCTTTTATTTGTATATCTGTGTCCATGGGGCCCTAAGGGCTTAAGATACCCTAGAGCTGGAGTAATAGGCAATTGTGGGGCAACCAGCATGGGTGCTGGGAACAGTACTTGGGTCCTCTGCAAGAGCTGCAAGCACTTCCAACCACTGAACTCTCTCTCCAGCCCTCTGAAGGTAGATTTTTACAGATGAGAAAAAGAAACTTTGAGGTTGCTCATACTTGTACATTTTAAAGGCCAGTGTGAGATCTGAACCCTTACCTAACGTCTGATCTCTCCCTTATTCCTGCATGTCTGACAGAATCAGAAACACTAGATGTGGAAGAATGAAGTCATCTTTTCAATAATTTTATTATTTTAGAATTATGTGTCTGTGTGTAGGTTCGTGTACATGGGTACAAGCGCCCTCAGAGGCTGGAGGCTTTGTCTCTCCTGGAGCTGGAGTTATAGGTGGTTCTGAGCCATCCAGTGTCAGGTACCTGGATGAGCAGTAAGTGTGCTTAACCACTGAGCCATCTCTGCAGCCACTAAAGTCATCTTCTTTAACAATTCGTCTCTTATTAAGTCTTTCTTGGTAGGACATCCTAATAACAAAGAGTGGGCTCTTCCTAGAAAGACAGCCGTGAGCTTCTTCAAGAGTCTGTCCACAAAATCGCTTATGAATGTCTCCTGAGGGCAAGTGGGAAAGCCACGTCAGCTCAGCAAGGGCACAGCTACAGCGCAATAGTAAAGGGTTTCAAGAAGGAGGTGTACAGAAGATATGTAACAGAGCTTTCCTGAGAGATGATAAAAGTGAGTGGATAACCAACATGAACAGTGCTCAACCCCATTAGTAAGGAAAATGCAAATTAGCGCTACAGTGAGACTGTCCTATGGATCGCTGTGTCCCCAGAGCTCTTGTTGTTTGGGGGTTTTTGTTTGTCTGTCTGTTTGTTTTGAGATGGAGTCTCACTACAGCCTTGGCTGTCCCAGAACCCACTATGTAGATCAGGCTGGCCTTAAACTCACAGATACCCAACGTTCCTCTGCCTTTTCGAGTGCTGGGATTAAATGCACCACTACACATGGTTAAACTCCCCTATTTTTAATAGAAAAATAAAATGACAGATTTTGGAGAAAGGTCTGAGGGTTTCTTATACTTTCTCTTTGCTCCAGCCATCCCATTCCCAAATATTCTCCCAAGGGACATGATAAACCTAAGTGTACAGACTTTAATTAGCCTTGTCAACTATGATCAAAACTGCCAAGCACTCCGATGCCCATGGAGTTTCTCCAATGGAGAAACTGGCTTATACATACAACGTCAGCACTACGCAGCAGTAATAACCTTATACACGTGAGAACATGAGTCCAGTCAGCACTGTATCCCTAGAGATGAGAGAAGGGTATAGAGTCAACTCCCATGAAGCTATGGTTTCTGTCTCCAAACCACAGTGTGGTTTCAAAATCATTCCTTTTAGGAAAGAACTCACAAAACCTTACACTATGCTACCATTAACATTTAGTCCCAGAACAGATTAATCTATGACAAGAATATTGGTTCTAGAATGTGTTCTGGGGATAGATATTGGCAGGAAAGAGGCATTAGACCATTTTCTGGGACTTTAGGTTTATGTTTGGGGGGTTCCCTCCCAATACTCATCGCTATGGTGGGTATGAACCCACAGCCTCATGCCTACTAGGCACTCTGCCACTGAGTTAGTTACATGCCCAGTCCCAGTTCCTAGGAATGTTCTGTATCTCTGTAAGATCTGGAGTTACAATGTTATATTAATCAAAACCCAGCTAATTCTGTGAGAGAATTTTGAACAAAACTAAATTCTAAGAACTCAGGATACCCGTGAGTCAAATTTACTCCGTGATGGCATCAAAGCTGTGACAGATGAGTGGGCTTGTTGGTGTGTACCCAGAGCAACACGTTATTGAAATTAATTTACATGATTGGAGAAACATGTTTATTTTAATAGCTGCTCATTCTTTCAATTTGGGCATGCACTTTATTTATTTTATTATATTAATCTTTTATTAAGACCACAGGGAGCGGGTAGGACAGGTCTGCCTTCAGGAGATGCAGGCTAGGTTTAGAGTAAATAGAGACACTAAATGGTTCTAGCCTGTAGTACCAGCACTTGGTACTGGAATGGCCATGCTGCATCTCGAGCATTTCCTAGCTGGTGGAAGCACCTCGAGGTGCGTCGGCCCTCAAGCCAGCTCTCCTCCCTGCCACACGCCCACACCCCTTCACGATGGATCAGACGTCCGTGTCCCTCCGGTAACCTCGGAGTGGCTTCCGGGAGGGTACCGGAAGTCCTCTCTCACCCGCGCTTCCTATTGGATGACCGCCTTTGGTGGGCGCGGGCGATGCTGGGAGGCGGAAGCGGCCGCAGGTATGGCGGCTGCCATGCCGCTCTGGTTGCCGTTGCTGTTGTTGTTGCTGGTGGGACAGGGCTGCTGTGACCACGCGGAGGGCCCACGCGACAGCCTGCGAGAGGAGCTCGTTATCACTCCGCTGCCTTCCGGCGATGTGGCCGCCACATTCCAGTTCCGCACGCGTTGGGATTCGGATCTGCAGCGGGAAGGAGGTGAGTTCAGCACCTGAGGAAAATTTCTCCAGCACCTTGCTTAGTTCTTAAAGAGAGCTATCTCAGGGAGCGGGGTCTGGGTCGCCACTCACCTGCCCTGGTTTCTTCAGTGTCTCATTACAGGCTCTTCCCTAAAGCCCTGGGACAGTTGATCTCCAAGTACTCTTTGCGGGAGCTACACCTGTCATTCACGCAAGGCTTTTGGAGGACCCGATACTGGGGGCCACCCTTCCTGCAGGCTCCATCAGGTGCAGAGCTCTGGGTCTGGTTCCAAGACACTGTCACTGAGTGAGTTCCTACCTTGCCTGTTACGGGCGGTGGAGGGAGTGTGGCAGGGCTAAGTGTTGTCATCTTGCCATTGGCCTTGAGATCAGCTACTCCAGTAGGTGGTGATCCCACGTAGCTAAAACTGATTTTGGAAGTAACAAATAATATTGCAGGGCTGGAGAGATGCCTTGGGCAGTAAAATGCTTGCTACTCAGGTTTGAAGAGCTGAGTTTAATTTCCAGAACCCACTTTAAAAGTCGGCTTGGTGGTGCGGGCTTGTAACCCCGTAACTGAGGAGGTGGAGACAGGACGAACAGGTTTGCTGGACAAGCCAGTGCACTTGAATCAGTGACCTCCAAGTCCAGTGACAGAACTACCCCCTCCCAAAACAAATTGCAGATGGACTGAAAGAGACATGTTGTTGACCTCTGCCCTCCACAGCTCTTGGCATCAGTACCCATACACATGCAACACAAAGAAATGACATTACCACTGAGTGACATTTTTTACTTTGCCAACTAAACATCCTCTCCTGGATACTTCTAAGTCTGAGGTACTACGTGCATTTTTCTAAAAGGCAAATAGCAGGTGGGTTGTAAGGCCACAGATAGTTGGCAGACTAGGTGGGTTTTTTTGTTTTTTTTTTTGTTTTTTTTTTTTTTTTTTAACACATTCACTTGTATTTAAAAAATAATTAAGACCCATGCCTAACAAAACACTTGTGGGATAGCACTGGGCTACAGGATGGTCTTTGTGAAGCGAAACAAGAGTTTCACTTTAAAGCAGAATCAAGTTTTTAGCTGTTGCCTGTGAACTACAGAAAATCTTCCGGTTGCTGCTGTGACCTTCCTAGAGTAGGATTTTTTCCATGCAGAGAATGCAGACTTATTTCAGCATAGGCCACAAAATACCAGTGACAGAGGGAGTTAAAGCATTGAGGAAACCCTGGAATGAGAATTTAAGGCTGCCTCATTTGCCTCTCAACTACCCTGCAAGGATCAGTCGTGCAAACATTACCAGGGTTAGAGCCCTGATAGGAAAGGTTAGGGTTTGTGGCAGATCTAAGAATCTGTGTGACAATCTGAAATAGTCACCATTCAGTCCCTATGGATTGTAACCATATGACAGTTCAGACTGTCACTTCCAAGAGAGATCAGACATTTGCATGAGAAATGTCATTTAAATATCAACAAGTAATTTTAACATTAATGGAATGCTATATGGGTTGACATTACACACACCAGATGTACCATGGTGCTTAGGATGATGTACTGCTGCCACCTAGTCATCTCCTAAAGGGACTTAAGTGGGGTCTTGAACACTCAGAAACACAACCCTGCAGACTGTGCCTGAGCAGAGTAGAAAAAGACCCTCGGCGGGGGATGAGATTGGAGCAGTACTTTGAAGGCAGCAGAACCATGAGCAGAGTGTTTCCAGGTAAGATGGACCACTTGAACAAAGACCTCTAGGGCTGCTGAGATGCTGAGAGAAAGGGCTAAGGAGGTGAGATGAGGCAAGGGCATCCCTGAGCAGGGGTGATGATGGTCTGACTCCCATCATCTGGCTTGTCTCACAGTTGAAAGGCAGCTTCATTCTACCATAGACTTGGCAGTCAGCTGTGGCCATATTAAGGAGGCCACACAAGATTTAGGGGTACAGAGCTATAACCACAGGCCAGTAAGTAGGTTTGTGTCTCTGTCTAGTGTGGATAAGTCTTGGAAGGAGCTCAGTAATGTCCTCTCAGGGATCTTCTGCGCATCCCTTAACTTCATCGACTCCACCAACACCGTCACTCCCACCGCCTCCTTCAAGCCTCTGGGGCTGGCCAATGGTGAGAAGGCCTGGGGCCATTCCTCCTTGTACCCACCACCCCAACATTTGCCTCCTTTCCCTGGGCCCCTCTTCCACAGCTGGGCTAGATCCCAAACATGACGGGTGTGCAGGTCCCAGGTAGCTTCCTAAGGCTGCTGTCTCTGCATTGCTTACTCCCTGGAGGGGGACCGCTTGGCAGTCATACCAGGGTGTTACAGTAGTGAGTGGGTGAGGTCACCCACATCTTTAGAGTGTGGCTTCTGAGGGACAGGACCCAGATATTCCCTTCATAGAGCTCTGTGTCCCTCAGACACGGATCACTACTTCCTGCGCTATGCCGTCCTACCTCGGGAGGTTGTCTGCACTGAGAACCTCACACCATGGAAGAAGCTCTTGCCCTGTAGTTCCAAGGTAAGTGTGAATGGGTGGAGGCCCACAAGGGGAAGGGAGTTGGCAGATGTCCTCACAGCTCGGCAGCCAGGGTATATTTAAGAGACTCTGTGCCCCCATGTCATGTGGGGTACTGACCAACCCTGTGTCTCTTCCTGTCTCCTCCAGGCCGGTCTCTCAGTGCTGTTGAAAGCAGATCGCTTGTTCCACACCAGTTACCACTCCCAGGCAGTGCATATCCGGCCTATCTGCAGAGTAAGTCATGGAGAATGAGGGTAGGTGTTATCAGTGGCTCAGAGAGGCAATGCAAGTAAAGCTGTCTGAGTCCAGCCGAGTATCGAGTGCTGGAGTGATACTCATTCCGTGGGGGATTGGCTGTGCACCAGGATAACTGAGTGGCTGCCTGGGGAGCAAGCAATAAATGTTCCTCATGGAGCACAGAGCAGGAACGGCAGCCTGGGAATGCAGCTGCTGGCTCACTCACTTGCCAGCTGGCATGACCTTGGGGAAGTCATTTCATTTCCCTGAACTTCATTCTTTCATCTGTCACATGAGAGTGATAGATTCTACTTTGAGGGTAGTTTTAGTGGTTCATCAGACTGATGCATATAAAGCTGTTGACATGGGATCTGGCTCAGGGTCGTGCTCCACAGGGAACAGTAGCAAGGTAACCAGAGTGAAGATAAGAAGAAACAGGTAGTGGAGTCTGTCCAAGCCAGTCCTTGGAGCTGCATGTTAGATGAGAGTATTGTCTCTGACTGCTACCATCTGGCTCTTATGACAGAATGTTCATTGCACCAGCGTCTCCTGGGAGCTGAGGCAGACCCTTTCAGTTGTCTTTGATGCCTTCATCACGGGACAGGGGAAGAAAGGTGAGCTGTCTTGACACCTCATCTCTCTCCACCTGTCGCAGCCCTGCTCTGTCTGCATGGACCTGCCTATCCTAAGCCTTGCTCAGCCCTGTTCTTTCTTCTTAGACTGGTCCCTCTTCCGCATGTTCTCCCGGACTCTCACAGAGGCTTGTCCATTGGCATCTCAGAGCCTAGTTTATGTGGACATCACAGGCTACAGCCAGGTACCAAGGTGTCTAGCCACACGCACGCCCTTCTTCCCTAACATTACCCTGCCCCTTTGCTTGCTTCTGAATGCTGCTCGTGTGTTACTAGGATAATGAAACACTGGAGGTGAACCCTCCCCCGACTTCCACATACCAGGATGTCATTTTGGGCAACAGGAAGACCTATGCTGTCTATGACTTGTTTGACACAGCCATGATCAATAACTCCCGAAACCTCAACCTCCAGCTCAAATGGAAGAGACCCCCAGATAATGGTGAGTTGATGGGCGTGGGGTTTGCAGCAGACTGAGACTATGTTTTTTTTCAAGTTCATAGGGGTTCAGACCCAACTCCCTGCCTTAATATGTTCCTGTTCTAACCCATACTTCCAAGCTGTATGACTGGGTAAGTTCCCAGCTTCACTCAGCGTTAGTGTCTATAACAGAACAGGGACCGAGTGGTCCCTAGTGGATGGGATGTAATGACTAATGTGAAACACAGAGCTGATTTGTTCATTCCGTTGGCCAGATAGTTTTAGATTCATGCCGTGCTGCAGACATAGACTGGTAAATAACCCTTATTTACTATTTATTTACCACTCGTATGTTGTAAAAGAGAAGCTTCGGTTTGTTAGAGCTGTCACCACAGGGACGGAAGAAGCGCCCTAGAGTACTGGTATGGCAGGAAGGGGACACAGTGCTGGCACAGGAGCACTGGTGTTAGTCATCATCTTAACCTGTGTGCGCGGGGGACGGTGGATGGTCCCAGAGCCCAGGCTCCCCAGGGCTGATAGCAGAGCTTTTCTGCGTCTACTCCCTGATCTGGGACTCTGAGCATGGCCAGAGCTGGGTGGGGGGAAGTGACTCTCTTTTAGGAACAGTTCAGTGTTGATTCTTTTTCCTCTTAGCAGAGGCCCTACCCGTGCCCTTCCTGCATGCGCAGAGGTACGTGAGTGGCTACGGGCTACAGAAGGGAGAGCTGAGTACTCTTCTGTACAACTCCCATCCTTACCGGGCCTTCCCTGTGCTGCTGCTGGACGTTGTGCCCTGGTACCTGCGGCTGTATGTGCACACCCTCACCATCACCTCCAAGGGCAAGGACAACAAACCAAGTGAGGAACTAACACACACACACACACACACACACACCCGTTCACCTCGGCTTTAGAGCTTCTCATCCCCCCCCCACACCCCTCCCCTCGTTCACCCTGGCTTTAGAGCTTCTCATCCCCCCCCACACCCCTCCCCTCGTTCACCCTGGCTTTAGAGCTTCTCATTCCCCCAACACACACACACACCCCTCCCCCCCGTTCACCCCGGCTTTAGAGCTTCCAGAACCACTTCTTAGTCGTTCCCAAAGTAAACCTGAAGGCTTGTGCAGGTGGGAACGAGAGGATTAGGAACAGGTTCCAAAAATGCAGCAGAAGGCTTCGCTGTGTTTGATTCAGAAGTAACTTCCTGAGCAGCCGCAGTCAGAACACAGACTCAGGCTGATTCCTAGAGCCTTAGTGTCTCCTCCTGAACCTGTAGGCACATTCCTATTCTTTCAAGGCAGAGTGGATCGGGCCAGGAGAAACAGGTTGTGGAAGGTGAGAGGGTGGTAGAGGTGGGGTGTATAGTTTCTTCAAGGGTTTTTTTTTGTTTGTTTGTTTTTGTTTTTGTTTTTTTTTTTGAGATTAAAGAGTTTGACTTGATAACACAAACACATCACTGTTAAGCATAAACTTCCCTTTCTTGTTTTTTCCTTCAATCATACATTAATATCAACATTCCAGATTTTAAAGGTTCCTACAGTCTTTAAAAGTTCTATCTCTTAGTTGGGCAATGGTGGCACACATTAATCCCAGCACTGGCAAGGCATAAGCAAGCAGATCTCTGTAAATTTGAGGCCAGCCTAGCCTACAGAGGGTAGCTAAGACTACACAGAGAAACTCTGTCTCAAAAAAAAAAAAAAAAAAAAAAAAAAAAAAAAAAAAAAGACCCAAAACAAAACAAAAAAGTAAATTAAGAAAAAAGGAAGAAAGAAAGAGAGAGAGAAAAAAGAAAATTTTGTGTCTTTAAAATACCCAAAGTCTTAAAATTAAAAGTCTCAGCCAGCCTGTGGTGTCATATACCTTTAGAGTTTGAAGTTAGCCTGGTCTACAGAGTGAGTTCCAGGATAGCCAGGGCTACACAAAGAAACTGTGTCTTATAAAATTAAACAAGTCAAAAAGTCTCTCAATTCCTATAAAATCAAAAACAAATACTCACTTCAAAGGAGAAGAACCTGGGCACAGTCATAATCTGAACAAAGCAAAACCAAACCCAACAATATAAATAGCTCAGTCTCCAGTGTCTGGGACTCACTCATGGTCATGTGGGCTCCTTGAATGGGCGTGGCTCACTTTCCTGACTCTGCCCTCTGCAGCACACACAGCTTGTCCCCTAGGCTTGGCTCCACTCCGCTGCTGCTGCTGTTCTTGGTGGCCATCCCATGGTACTGGCATCTCCAAAGTACTGGGCTCTTCTGCTACCACTGGGCTTCACTTTCACCAGTTGGCTTTCACATAGTGCCAAGCCTCAGGAGCTCCTATGACACCATACCTTCAGAACCAGCACCACCTAGGTCACTCTTACACTATTAAATTTTGTTACCCAACACTAGATATAACCATAGCTACCTCTGGAACATGGCTTCTGTGTGCTGACTCTCAGAAAACACTTCCCAGAAGATTTCACCTCATGATGCTAGTCTCTTCTTAATCACAGCTAATTGTTCAGCTCCAGCTGACCAGCATTTATTGTCCAGCAAAGCAAAGGTTTCACTTTAGTGTTTCTGGTCTTTTGTTAATCACGGCCAATTTTTGAGCTCCAGTTGGCCAGACACCACAGATTCTTCACACAAATGGCCTGGTAGAATCTTTGTTTCCCTTTGAAACTTCCCAAGCCAGGCCTCCATCATCCGCACTGCTCCTAACATTCTTATCCTCTAAGCTCCTACAGAGCAGCTCAGCAAGCTCTCGACACTCAATGTTTTTTCTACCCCAAGGTTCCAAAGTCCTTGTACAAACATGGTCCTGTGTGTCAGAGCAATACCTCACTCCTGGTACTAACTTGTGTCCTAATTAGGGTTTCTATTGCAGTAATAGAACACCATGACCAAACGCAAGCTGTGGAGGAAAGGGCTGATTTGGCTCACACCCCACATCTTAGTCCAGCATGAAGGACATGGGCTTCACTTTTTAGGGAGTCTCAAGTCCTGTGTTCTGCTCACTCAGCTGTTATTACTCACCTGCTGCATCTCCTGTGCTTCCTTCCTGACCCCCTAGCATTGCTGGGGGTGAGCCACGAGTTCTACCACTCAGCCTCCTTTCTCCCTTTTTAAAAAATAATGGTCCTACTGGTAGGAGCGCGGCAGGGATGACTGAGCGGGCTAAGAGCTGCGAGGCAGGGATGACTGAGAGGGCTAAGGGCACTCACCGCTATTTGAGCAGACCCAGCATTCACATCAGGCGACTCATAACTCCAACCCCAGGGCATCTGACCGCCCTCTCGCTTCTTGGGTACTGCACTCTTATACACATAGACACCCACAGACACGCATACATAAGCATAAAACAAAAATAATTTTAAAAAGAACTACTGAAACACATGATTGTGCTTGAGATTGAACCCAGAACCTCATGCTTGGTACATCTGTAACAGGTCACAGCTTTTGGTATTGATTCATTCCATCTATCCATCGTCCACCTACCCATCTGTCCATCCATCCCTCTGTCCCTCTATCCATCCACCCATCCATCCATCCATCTACCCAACCATCCATCCACCCATCTATCATCTGTCCACCCATCCATCCAACCATCATCTGTCCACCCATCCGTCCATCCATCATCCGTCCACCCATCCATCCGTCCATCCATGTATTTATTTGTTTGGTTTTGAAGCAGGGTGTCTGTGTAGTCCTGGTTGTCCTAGAACTTACTATGTAGACCAGCCTGGCCTTGAAGATCCGCCTGCCTCCCAAATGCTCGGATTAAAGGCGTGCCCCACCACTGCCTGGCCTAATTTTGTTTTTTAATTCACTTACAAAGTAACAGGTTTTCTTATGGCTCTCTCATACATATTTTTTTAAAGTGTTATTTGCTAAAACTGGGTCATCTGTTATATAATGTGCGTGAGGAGAACATTCTGGATTTGTCCTTGTGGTGCTAGTGACTATGTGCACCTCACCCCTGCATTTCTTGCGAGCTGGTATTAGATTTAGAAACCTGATTAGATTGATGTCCTATATTTTTGGCAAGAATTCCCAAGTGACTAAATTTCCTCTTGAATTATATCAGACAGTGATGCCTGGTGCCCCAGTTTAAATTTCATTATTTTATCGTTTGTTTGTTTATTTGTTCTGAGGCACGTGTCAGGGCTCAGAGGAGAGCTTGCAGGAGGTGATTGTCTTCTTCACTGTATAGGTTCCAAGGACTGAAATAAGCAAAGTTGTCAGGCTCGGTGGCAGGTGTCTTTACCCATGAGCCATCTCGTCAGCCAAGATGCCACAGTTTTAGCAATTTGAAGATTGGTGGGCTGCAGTGTCCATGGCAGTCTCTTTTAGCTGTGTCCTGGGATACAGGAAACATGTTCTCCCCTTTTTGAGAACCCACTTGTTTCCCTAGCTTGACTGTCTTTTTTGCCTCAAGGAAGATTGGTGGGAAATATAAGTAGTCTGAGTTTAGAAGTGAGTCAAGGTGGCTCTTGCCTCCATCCAGGTTATATCCACTACCAACCTGCCCAGGACCGGCAGCAGCCCCACCTCCTGGAGATGCTCATTCAGCTGCCAGCCAACTCTGTCACCAAGGTCTCCATCCAGTTTGAACGAGCCCTGCTCAAGTGGACAGAGTATACACCAGACCCTAATCACGGCTTCTATGTCAGGTGGGATCTACCCCAGTAACCTGCCCCCACTTCTATCTCTTAACCTTTGGTGGGAGGAGCTAGTGAAGAACACAGCCCGTCTGTCCACTTCTCTGCAGCCCGTCTGTCCTCAGTGCCCTTGTGCCCAGTGTGGTGGCAGCCAAACCAGTGGACTGGGAAGGGAGCCCTCTCTTCAATACCTTGTAAGTGTGACCACACCCTTCTGCTATTCTACAGTCATGTGAGCCAGTCCTCTTGAAAATCCTAGTGGTTTATGACATTTGTAAAGATGTAGAAAAGGCTAAGACAAATAGGTGAGAATAGTAGCATGCACCTATCAAACTGAACATCAGCAGAACTCTTACCTAGTGTCAGGGACTTCAGAGCGCCTGATAGTCATACATCCTGGCCTGTCCCCTGTGCTCACAGCTATGGGCAGATTGTTCTAGATAGCAATGGTGGTGGAGGTGGGGGTGGCGGCATGCAAGAGGTTACCTATTCTTTTGAGGAGAGCCACTAAGGCTGAGACTAAGGCAGTAGACAAGGCGGGCCCTGTGCTTCCATGCTGGCCCTCTCCTTTGACCAGATCAGGTGAGCCTGTGCTCTCCAGTGAGGTACTTCCTTACTAGGCGTCAATACGAGGACCTGCAGCACAAGCTGTGGAGGAGAGTGGGAGACGGGAGCGAGGGGCGGCAGTCCTGTCTCAGCACTTCTTCCCATCCCTAGGTTCCCGGTGTCTGATGGCTCCAGCTACTTTGTACGACTCTACACAGAGCCCTTGCTGGTGAACCTGCCCACCCCCGACTTCAGCATGCCCTACAATGTGATCTGCCTTACATGCACTGTGGTGGCTGTGTGCTATGGCTCCTTCTACAATCTCCTCACTCGAACCTTCCATATTGAAGAGCCTAAATCGGGCGGCCTGGCCAAGCGGTTGGCTAACCTCATCCGGCGTGCTCGTGGTGTCCCCCCTCTCTAGTTCCCCCTCTTCTCAGCAACTGCAGCTGCACACTCACCAGCCCCAAGGGAGCAGGGCAGGACTTTTTCTGCCACTCCCTCTGTCTCCAGAGTTTGCTTTTGATGGTAACTCCCCCTGGATCTGGTCTGGGCCAAGGTGTGGTTTCCAATGTGGTAGACTTGAGCCAAATCCCATTTCCCTTCCTCATCTGTGGCAGCCACGCTTCTACCTACAAGGGACTCGTGCTGCTTTATACTGGACAGCCTAGAGAGGCTTCCATCACTACAGGACATTCTGATGGCCCAGGTAATGGGGTGCAGTAGAGCTTGTGGTACTGTGTGGGGGCTGAATTTACTGGTGTAATAAAGTGGCTGCCTCCCTAGGTCATTGCTGCCTCCCTGAGGCCTGGGAAGGGTTCCAGCTGAAGCCCTGTGAGGCATGCTGGGCCCACCGTTGCCAGAAATGCCTTCTCATCTCTGTATCCTCACCTCTCTCGTAGTGACTCCCCAACTCTGTTCTGGCTGGGAGTTTTTCTGTAAATATAACCTATGATCATGAAATCCTACTAGCAAAGGCAGAGCAGTGTGGCCAACTGCAGTGTGTCAAAATGGCTGAGTCTGTGTGTGCCTGAAAACGTTTGGTATTAAGGGCCACTCCTTATCTGTGCAGTGGTGTTGCACCTCTTTAATCCCAGCACTTGGGGGGGCAGAGGCAGGTGGATTTCTGTGAGTTTCAGGACAGAAACCCTGTCTCAAAAAACCAGAAGAAAAACAGGACCACTCACTAGATGACACACTAGCTCTGCAGTCTGCCCTTGTCCACCTCCTTTTAGAGAACTCTGGGTTCCTGTTGAACAAGTTCATAAGCAGTAAGCCTCCCCCAAGCCCCAGCTGCTCCAGCATACTCGAGTTAACTTGTTCTCTCCACCCATAGCCCATGGTTTCCTCCCAGTGTGTCAGTTTGACAAAGTACATTGTTCATCAACCACACACCCTTAACGGCCTGGCTCACTCTTGCTTCCAAAGCTGCAGAAGACATTGCTTCTTCCTCCGGGAAGGCTCTGATGTGCCAGAGTGCCATCAGTGCCCTCTGCCTGTCCTCCCACAGGCCCTTACACTGTCCCTTGTTGTCACCAGTGCTCCCTGCAGGACTTTCAGCAGGATGTGGCCCATCTCAGGACACACCACCAGTGTCCAGCAGTGCAAGCATGGGAGTGAATTCTGGTCTGGAATCCAGGATAGAGATGGGGGCAGGGACATCCTGAAGTTCTGTAGGTGTGAGCTTAACAGTAGACCTAGGGTATCAGGTTCAGCCCAGCCACTGGCTGGGCCACTTGAGTCTTTCAGCAGTGCAGGCATCCAGGCACAGGAGGGAACGGTGCTGGGCTAGTCCAAACTCAGCGCAAAAGCAGCTTGTTAGACATTTCTTCTTGCACTTTCTCCCCAAGTAGCAAATAAGCAGGCTGTGAGGGTCGTGAGTGTGGCTGGGCCAGGAGCAGTGCATACAACTGGGATCTCAGTGCTGCGGGCTGCAGTTAGTATTGGGAGTTTAAGGCTCAGTTGGGCTACATAGACCCAGTGTTTAAAACAAAGGAGGAAACAAAGGCTGGGCATATTGGCCAGTGCCTTTCATCTGAGCACTAGAGAGGCAGCAGCAGGTAGATCTCTGAGTTTGAGGTCAGCCTTGTCTGCATAGTTTCAAGACAGCCAGATCTACATAGTGAAACCCTGTCTCAAAACAGAACAAACAAAAAGAAAAAAAGTTGGAAGGTGGGGAGGGGGGTGGCTCTCGTGGCAGCTAAGTGAGGTGAGATGATGGCCAAGCCAGAAGAGCATGAGGTTGGCCTGATTCTTCTCCAGCATGTCAGCTCGACTGCCCTCCACATGCTGGCTGCCCCTGATGTATAACCACCTCTCCCAACATTCATTTACCCAGCTGCCCTCATCTACTTGGCTTCTCCATCTGATGGCTAGAATCCCCACTGCTGAACTAGTCGTAGTCCCTGTCCCACTGAGATGTGCTCCCTGACAGTCTCCCTGTGTCAGTGACGTCCTCTTTCCACCAATCCAGTCCTTGGAGGCATCTTTGATCTTGTCTTCTACATCTAATGTGTACCTTGAGAACAAATTCAGAGTGTAACAGCTTTGTGTACGTGGGCGCATATGGAAGCAAGATGTCATGGCAAGTGTCATTCCTCAAGGACTGTCCACCTATGCTTTTTTATTGTGTGTATGTTTTATCTGCATGTCTCTGCATCACTTGCATATGGTGCCCATGGAGACCCTGTGACGGGGTTACAGATTGTGAGCAGCCATGTGGGTTCTGGAGATGAGAGCCAAAGAGCAGCCTGTGCTCCTAAGCGCTGAGCCCTCTCTCCAGCCCACCACCTTCTTTTTTGAGATGGGGTCTCTCACTGCTTTGGAATTGGCCAAGAAAGCTAGGCTGGCCAGGCAGCAGGCTGCAGCGATGGGCCTGCCTCTGCCTCCTGGGATTACATGGACATGGCGCCATGCCTGTCTTACAGGTATGTGTTCTAGGGATAGAACCCTGCTCCTTGCTTGGACTCAGCATCTCCAGCCTTCCTGACTTCTTCCTTCAGGAGTATTCCTGGGCATACCCTATTTGTAGCTGCTGCCCAAGCCCAAGCTTCTTCCTTTCCTGATTGTTTTTCACTCTACTCTGACACCTAGCATACTGTGAATGGTAACTGGTACTTCTCAGCCGCAGCGCCTGGATGGTCAGTAACTGGTACTCCTCAGCCGCAGCGCCTGGATGGAATTTGCACTTGGAAGGTTAGAGGAATGTGAGACACCTAAGGTCCTGGAGAAAGCTCCTTGCTAAGCAAGTCAGGCCAGCCAATTGTCAGCTCAGAATCCTGAAATGAAATTCTGAATATATGTGTATTGTTGACAAGGGCCAATACGGTAGACCCTTGGGAATTGGCAAAGCCTTTCTGGTCCAAGTATAAATGTTGACCAGAGTTTGCAACCACAGCTTCCTTCTCCCAGAGAACTGCAACCTGAGACTGCTCCCCTACAGAGACCTCCTACTGAGATGAGCTAACCCCAACTGGGCTCTGTCCTGGATAGGCATGCTGTTGCGGTTTTGCTTTGTGGAGTGTGGGTGCTGCTGAGAGCATTGCCTACCACCTTAGCTTCTCCCTCTCCCTCTGCCTCTTCCTTTCCCTTCCCTCTCTGCCTTCCAGTCCTCCCTCCCGTTGCTCTCTCTCTCTCTCTCTCTCTCTCTCTCTCTCTCTCTCTCTCTCTCTCCCTCTCCCTCTCCCTCTCCCTCTCCCTCTCTCTCTCACTTGCTCTCTCTCTCTCTCCCTCCCTCCCCCCGCCCCGCGTGTGTGTGTGTGTGTGTGTGTGTGTGTGTGTGTGTACCTTTTCTTCACTCCCCTGTTCAGCCTAGCTTCCAGGACTAGCCTGAGCTGCACCTGGCTTCCTGGCATCCCTGCCCTGCCAACCCTTGAGTGACTGTACTTGGGGCAGACCATTTCCTTTAAGCTCACTAAAGGCTTCTGCTGTGGGCCTGACGGTGGTCTTCTCCAACGGTGTAGCACAAGGCAGTAGCATCTGGGGAAAGGGCTAGAGGTGCCCAGTCAGTCGCTTGGGCATTGTGAGTGGGGCTAGAAGTTGGGGTAGGTGGGAGGGAGAAAGGAATGCTTCTGTCCTGAGAACTCTTAGGGACAGATTAGGAAGGAAATGGGGCCCTGAAGATGCCGAGCAGCTGCTGGAAGCGTGTCACAGCTTCTACTGTACCTTGTAGCCTGCTTCCATTCTCTGTATTAGATGTCTGCATCTGTTACATGCCTACCCGTATAGTGCAGCACACTATGTTGGATTCCTTGTGAATTATAGGAGCACAGGGAACTCTGTCTTTGCTTCTGCTAGTCAACCCCACCCCCAAGCATCAAGAATACAAGGAATATTAGTTTATAAAAGAAAAAAAAGAAAGAAAGAAAAGAAAAAACCAACCCTAGGGACTTCTGTGTTACAAGCTGTGTTGTGTCTCGGAGCAGGTAAGCTGCCAGGCCGGGATAGTCACCAAGCACTGGCCTCTTGTTGAACAGAGGGTGACCACGTACTAGGCTAAGCTCCTTACAAAGTAACTCTGTTCTCATAACAATCCTGTGAGGTATTATGTTTGTTTACAGACGAACCTAGGGGCTTAAGGACCTGCAGTGTGAAAAATGGGGCAGGGATTAGAGCTCAGACAGCCTCGTTTGTAACCTGTGCTGGTACAGTAGCCCTTTCAAGGGGAGAGTGAGCCACTGTCATAGGTAGAAAGGAAGGGAAGATCTAACCCAGCAGATGAGAATGTTCTAGCAAGGAGGTCCATCTGGTCGGAAGGAGGCATAAAGAGGCACGCAGCTGGCAACAGCTGCACCTACTAGGTGCTCTTAGGGAAGGAGGCTCACAGGGGCAGTGCAGGGCCCTGTGTATCCAGAGTCTGGAAGGGCTTGGTCCTGGAAAGAACCCCTTCCACCCACAGCAGGACAGAACACAAGGCCATAGAGGTCTGGATTGAGGCAGGGCCCCTGCCTGGGCAGGAAGTACTGGGAGAGGGAGGAAGGGCGGAACCACCTTGTGTGCTTAGCTCATATTTTCCAGAGTCTGCTTGGTTTGTGCTCTTGCCTCCAGTGCCTCCTCGGTCGTTGTTTCCTTCATGGAGCCTTCGCTGTCCCTTTCCATTCCTTCAGTGGTCACATCTTCAAGTGGGCTTCTATCGTCATGAATAACTAGTCTACCCACCCGCTGGTCTTTCTGTAGTTCTTTTTCTATCAATTCTTCTACTCAGTCAACAATTTACCTAGTATTGGCTGTCTGCTAACTAAGGATTGTTTTAGGCACTGGGGACCTGCCCATGAACCACAAAGGGAACCTCCACACTCATCGAAGGAGGCAGATAGTAAACAGTTATGGAGAAGAATAAAGCAAGATGGATGTGAGAGTGCACATGGGAAAGGCCTCCAAAGGGGTGACAGTGACTGTGTGTGTGTGTGTGGGGGGGTGCTCCTGGTGACAGTGACTGTGTGTGTGGGTGCTCCTGGTGACAGTGACTGTGTGTGTGTGGGGGGGGTGCTCCTGGTGACAGTGACTGTGTGTGTGTGTGGGGGGGTGCTCCTGGTGACAGTGACTGTGTGTGTGTGGGGGAGGTGCTCCTGGTGACTGTGACTGTGGAGGGGGGAGGTGCTCCTGGAGACAGTGACTGTATGTGTGTGTGTGTGTGTGTGTGTGTGTGTGTGTGTGTGTGTGTGTGTTGCTCCTGTTTATTTGATTTAAGTATCTCAGCTTGGGCTGAAGCCACAGACAAGGTTCTATTCTCTCTGCTTCCCCCTTGGAGCCTAGGCCAGTGCTGGCTACTGGACGTGCTCGTCCTGGTGTGACTTCACAGGATCCAGTTTGGTCTTTGGCAAATCCAAGAGGATACCAGGGCATCTGTAATGTCTAACACTGAGGGGTCGCCCCAGATACCAGTGTCATCCCCAAGGACAAGAGTGTCATGGAAATGGCAGCAAGTTGTCCCCGGTTATGGCTTCCGTTTGATCTGACGTAGCTGTTTCCCAAGCAGCAAGAACAAATGGCTAGATCAGGTGCAGGACCAGAAGCGGTGATTGGGACAGGGAGGGATCCCCAGGCATGGTCAGGGCAGACCCACATTCATTGTCAAAGAATGTAACAATGTCCCTTGTCCAACCTTAAAAAGGAAGGAAGCTGACACACGGATGAGCCCTGAGGACATTATGCCAACTGTGGGTGGGGAATGGAGTCTCACTCAAGCTCATGGAGACTCCCTGACCCTCATCCATTCCCTCTGCACACCCTTCTAACACGTTTCCTGCTTGGCAGGAAGAACATTCAGGAGCTTGGAATGGAGCTGCAGGTGGCCAGGCTCTGGGGAGAATGCAGACTCTCCAGAGTAGAGTGCAATTCATCCTGGTGCCTAGGAGACAATGCCCCTGCCCCCACTTCTCCTAGGAGGGTAATTTACTTCTTTGTCTTCATCATCTTTCTGAGGGCACAGCAAAGTAAGTGCTTGTGGGTAGGGGTTGGGATGGGGCAACCCCTGAGGATTGATGGTCTCTAACAGCTCTGAGTAGTTTTCCAGGATAGTCCCAAGGCCCTGTCAGAGGCTCCTGTCAGCTTTCTTGGACTACTAGAGGATGGGTTCAGAACAGTGGCTCAGAGCAAAGGCGATACGGCAGCCATGTTGCAGCCAAGACCACAGGCTTCAACTGTGCATTGCCTTCATTCTTGATAGAGGTCAACCAGTTATCCTTTGCTGGACGTTTGGTGGCCTGGAGCCAGAACCATGAGGTTGGATTGTTCCTCCAAGTCCTTCACTCTTGCCGTCCTGTGGGCTCCTCACTTCACTTCTGCCACCACATGGCAAATCGTCCCGGCCAGGGTAGCCATCCTCTGAAGGTCACATGGCCATTGTCACCGTTGCCACCACCCTCACATGTTTTAAAAGCCATGGCTGTAATAACCCACCCTATGTTCTTTGTTCACTTCCAGACCACACCCACCTCAGCTCTGTCGCCCACAGCACATCATGGCGAGCACTCCTTAGCAACACGTCCCTCCTCCCGGTCCTTCTCACCATCACCAACTTGTGGCTTTTGTTTTGGTGTGGTTTTGAGACAGGGTCTCAAGTATCCTAGGTTGGTTTCAAACTCACCATTTTAGTCAAGGGTGACCTTAAACTTCTGACCTTCCTGCCTCCATCTCCCGGAATTGCAGGCCACTGCTACCATGTCACAATTACTTAGTGCCGTTTGGGCCCTGTTCACGCTATACCGCAGTGATTGAGCTGCAACCCCAACCCTGTATTCGTAACATCTGCAGCACCACCACCCCCTCACCGGCATCTCCGCACCGTTGTTACTCTGCTCTTCCTTGAAGGAATCCACCCGACAACTGCAGGACTCTAGCAGATTTCCTCGGCCTCAAATTGTTGGCACTGTGCTGGCAACCATGGATAAATCACTCACCAGACATCGAATTGTAAAAGTACTGATGGTGACTGGTAGCTTTTGCAGTGCTGGCCCAAGACAGAGAAAAGTGGAGCCTTGACACAAGCTTCAGAATAAGGAAGGACAAGGAGTGTCGTGTGTGTGTGTGTGTGTGTGTGTGTGTGTGTGTGTGTGTGTGTGTACATGTGTGTGTGTGTGTGTGTGTGTGTATAAATCCTTGCAGTTTTTTTTTTTTTTAATTTCTTTGGTTTTATTTGTGGTGTGAACTTGCATGCAGATGTGTGTACTGGGTGCATGCCATTCTCAAGAAGGCCAGAGGAGGGTGTTGTATTCTCTGGAACTGGAGAACACATCGTGAACACATTGTGAACTGCCATGTGGGCACTGAACACTGAACTGTGGTCCTCGGCAAGAGCAGCCAATGCTAACTGCCCAGCCTTCTCTCCAGCCCCTGGGTTTTATTTGCCTTTCCTTTCCTTGTCTTTTTTCTTTTTTAAACCAACTGGTTAATTTTTCTTTCTGAGCTTCTTGTCTTGGTCAAGCTTTGGCCAGGGCACTCACTGTACTTTGCATTATTTGACTAACCCTCCAGAGAACATTTAATTATTTCCACAAAAGAAGGACCTGGCCTTCAGAGAGAAGTTTGTTGATTTTTACAAAAATCATAAAACCTATTAGTTGAGGAACTAGTTTTAAATCCAAATGCAGGCCACATGTAGACCTGAAAACCCAGCTACTCAGCAGGCTGAGGCAAGATCACAGCCACCAGGCAGAAGACAAGTTGCTGAATTCCGGGGTATCCGTGGCTCATCATTCTGGGCCTGGATGAGGGGCCTGGAATACACACATGCAGCTGAAGAAGAAGGGGCCCGATACCCCCCAGGCCACTGGAAAGAATCTTGCTTGGCATTTTCTAGATGAGCAAGGGATACAGGCTGAATCATAGGACTGGGACTCCTCTCCTGGAGGTGGGGTCACTGAGTTTGGAGGGGCTTGTGGTGGCTACTGAACGAGTTTATTCAGCCTCCTCCAGAGTGCCAGTCTTCAGACTCTTGGAGGTGAGGTTGAAATTGGTAAGTGACTCCTTGGGGCGTCAGTTTTCCTGTCTGCAAAGTGAGTGGGAAAGACAACAGGGTCCCCGAGGGAAGACAGGACGCCTCCTGCACTTCTGTTATTGTTGGTCCCCATCCAGAGCTCCCATCCAGTCGGCTCAACATCCCGGGAGAAAAAGCAGCTCTTTGTCTTTGTTTTGTTTATTTAACTTTGAAACAACGTGTTTATTGTCTCGTATGAATGGCCACACTTATTTTAAAGGCTCCAGCTATACGACCAGCGTTAGCCAAAGCACCAGCTGTGTGGCAGTACAGATCCGTGGTTTCCACTCACCAGGCTCATGCTCGGTATGGGCAACGCTACCCTGTCCTCTTCCTTATTCCAACTGGTGTCAACATGTTCTCTGTGATGTCCCTGTCCTGAATCCGAGATCTGATGTTTTCATCCCAGCCCCAGAGTGCAGCCTGCTGGTTGCTTCTGTACACTGCTCTGTAACCTGAAGGCACAGTGGTAAAAGAGTGAGTGTCAGCTGGGTGGGATTTAGAGTCACCTAGGAGACCCACCTCTAGACGGATCAGTGATGCCAGTGAGGGCATCTTCAAAGAGGCTTAATGGGAGCAGGATGACCTACCGTGATGGGGAGTGGCACTGTGCCACAGCCTGGGGTCCTCCATGGGTAAACAGGAGAAAATCAGCCAAGTACCAGCATCAGCAATCTCTGCTTCCTAACTCAGCACTATGTGATCAGCCACTTCTCACTCCCGCCACGCCTCCCCCATCCTGGTGGACTGCGTCCCTTCAAACTGGGAGCCAAAAGCAACCCTTCTCCGAGCTGCTCCTGCCAGGTGTTTTGTCCCAGATATAAGAAAAATGAGGTGCTACACGGGGCATTCTACGCATGCCTTTTCACTGGGGTGCCTGTCTGGGCTGTTCTGTGAAGTCTCTTCAGTGTTCATTTCTTCAGTTGGCTGCTTTTGGCCGTGGGCCGGAACTTTCACAGGCATTTCCCTTTCGCTTTGAATCATTCAGTCCAAACTTGTAGCCCTGGGGGAACCACAAGCCTGTATCATTTTATCTCAGCTGAGACATTAAAAGATTGAACGGTGACAGGGGCTGTGATTTTCTAAGGATTTATTTTGTACTCAATAAACAGACACTTTCCTCTGCTTAGGGACTTTCCCATGATAAATATACTGTGTTCTCTGATCTGACACAGGAACAATTCTGTCCCAGGCCTCTGTACTCTGAGAAAGCCACACAGCCACCAGAGGCTACATGTAGGTGTTCCTGGCAAGAATCTTCCTAGCTCTGGTACAGGAGCCCCTGGGCGACTGTGTGGAGTGCTCTTATAATCTTATGCTCTGGGTGAGTGTGTGCATGTAGAAGTTCGGGAGGAAGAGCAGAACCAGGTGCTTGCTGCAGTGGCCTTTGAACACCTGGGGCCTTGGAATACAGAATTGATGATGAACTTTTGAAAGATTATTGCTGGTTTTGTTTTGGTTTTGTTTTTGGTTTTTTCGAGACAGGGTTTCTCTGTGTAGCCCTGGCTGTCCTGGAACTCACTCTGTAGACCAAGGCTGGCCTCGAACTCAGAAATCCGCCTGCCTCTGCCTCCCAAGTGCTGGGATTAAAGGCGTGTGCCACCACTGCCCGGCTAGTGCTATTTTTTAATTCTAGGGACCAAACCCAGGGCCTCAAACATACTAAGTGTATATCCTTTGTTCATGTGCCACTCTTCTCTATAAAGATCACGAGGGTATATTTTGTAGTCCTCTGTGTTAATAAGCAAGTATTTTAAAGGATCTTTACATTTGTTAAAGATTTATTTTTTTAAAGACTGTGCACATGAGTGCATTGCTGACAGAGGCCAGAAGAGGGAGTCAGATCCTTGGAGCTGTGTGATTGTGTGTTGGGATCCCAACCAAAGTCTGAGCCCTCTCTCCACCCCCTCAACCCTCCCCACCTCACCCCTGCTCTTAAGATTTTTAAAAGTTCCCTGCACACTCAGAGGGGCTTGGAAGTGAAGATGAGCCCGTCTCTAGGAGACTTTTGCTTGTGAGTGTGTGAGTGTGTGTGTGTGTGTGTGTGTGTGTGTGTAATGTAGTCCAATAAGATTCACAGGAAACCCACAAAACTTTAAGAAGCATTTATGAAAGTGCTGATACGTTGGACTAAACAGTCAGGACCTAGGAGGCTGGACAGATTCTTTTCTCTCCACTAGTTACCAGCTTTTCTAGGGGCTTTATAATGCGGGGTTGGGTTTGTCGCCCCCTCCTGGTCTAACTGGGGAATGGCAGTGTCTCAGGCTTTGCAAGGCTCACTGGAGAGACCAGAGGCTGTCAACCAGCACTAAGTGGGTCTCCTCTGCCATCAAAGGAGTAATTGGGCTGCATCTCAGCAGCCTCGGTTACCCAACGTTGGTAGACACCTCACCCTTTCCATCCGAAGCAGGTTGGTTGGCGGCTCTGAGGAGAAAGGTAAAAGGCGGAGGTAGCTCCACTCTGGAAACAGGTGCTGGCTGTGCCTCTGGCTTCCTCATCTAGCCAGCAAAGAAAAGAGGGATTTGCTGTTGGCCTGAGGTAAGATCCAAACTTTTCTCTTGGGAGCTGTGAATTATTTATCATTTTCAACTCCAACCCTCTGTGTTCTGTAGTCTCAAATACCTGCTTTAATATTCTGGGGGCGGTGGGGGTGGGGAGTGTGTTGCTTTTATAAACTCCATTTTGTAAGCTCAGAGACTGAGGCCCCAAGACACTAATTTGCCAAAACCTCAGGTCCACTTGACTGTCTGCCCTTTTTTTCTAAAGCTCCAGGACGATTTTTTATTAGAGTTGGAGACTAACAACAGGCAGGCAAGCTGTAAGCCTTGGCAGCTGCCCAGAGGAGGGAGATGGAGGCAAGAAACATCACGTGGCTTGAAAGCAGCCTCCCTGGATGGAGGTGGAGGTGGGGGAGTTTCAGGGAAACAGTGAGAAAACCCACAGAAGAAGAAGTCACATTTTTACTGAGTAACCCAGAGTGGCGTAGCTCAGCTACCCAGTGGCAGTCCAGTAAGTGACTGACGAATCGTACCATCTTACTACCATTTTTTTTTTAATACTGTGAAGGACAGTTCCTGGAAAGAACTGCACGTTCCATGGAACTTTGTGCAAGGCCGATGAGCTGCTCAGAACTGCAGTGGTGTGGAGAAGTTGGAATGCTGCAAGTTCAGAATCAACATTGCTTCCTCAATGGATGTTTATTATACTCCTCTGCATATGACCTAACCACTCTGTGACCATTAGGTAAATCCTTTGGAATGTATGAATAGATCTCTAGTTTCCAACCAATCAGAGGGCAAAGAATGCATCTGATAGCATCTGATAGCATCTGAGGCCTATAGTGGTTTTCCCTGCTTTGCCAGAACCCCCTTACCTAGTGTTCCTACCGATGCCTTTGAAAAGTGCTTTGACTTATGACTGTATTTGTTCTGTTGCTATAAAAACATCATCAGACGGTTACCACATTCTGTAACTGGCCCCCAGAACTTAGCACAACTGACACCATAGTAGAGGCACCATTCTGATCTTAAAACCCAGCACATAGTCCTCCAATACCTGCCAAAGTGGGAACCAAGACCTAACTCATCAAAGGCCTAGTTCATCGTTCAGGAAAGTCCCTAAAGGAACTAACCTTGCTTTCTGGCTTCTGTAGTTCTGCTAGCTGAGTGTGACAACCTGAATGTTGTTGTCGTGCATAAATGACCAAGCAAGGGCTGTAAGGCTCTTCATGGTATGGGTAAGTGGTTTGTGCAGCTGCCAGCCGGCAATAAAGACTTTGCTTTCATCTTTAAGAGTGTCCATATAGTAGTCTCTGGTGGGATTACCTTGTAACAATTGGATCATGGAGTTTGCTGTATCCCAAATCTGTGTTATTGGGTCATGATTCTATAGTAAGCTATCCCCCCTTTTCCTTCCTTCCTTCCTTCCTTCCTTCCTTCCTTCCTTCCTTCCTTCCTTCCTTCTTTCCTTCTTCCCCTTTCTCTTCTTCCTTCCCCTGAAACAAGGTTTCTTTGTGTAGCCCAGGCTAGCTTGGAACTTGCTCTGTAGACCAGGCTAACTTCAAACTCAGAGATCTGCCAGCCACTGCCTCCCAAGTGCTAGAATTAAAGTCGTGTGCCTCCATGCCCACATCTGCAAGGTCAGAACCTGCATGGAAAGAGATCTCAGATGACTCTTACATGTCTGTGACGTGCTTCTGCAGAGCCTTTTGACCCTAGCAGCCAGAACCTGAACTGATGAAGAGACAGGCAACAGAGGTGACCCTGCCTCCTCTCCAGTCTCACCAGTCTCCCTCAGCTTAGGTCTGGAAAGTCTTGTCACACAAAAGCCCAGCCAAGTCAGGAACAAGACCTGCTTCTGCTCTGCCTCTGTGTCAGTTCTTGTCCTTTTACTCACCCTAGTGGCCAGGTAGGGTGGCATCAGCAACCCTTGGCTCACCTCTATGGTTAGAAAAATGAGGGTTGCTTCTCTCCTGGGCTGAGCACCGGTGGGCCACTCCCTCAATCTCTGCTCCATCTTTATCCATGTACGGCTTGTAGGCAGGACAAATTGTAGGTCGAAGGTTCCGTGGATGAGTTGGTGTCCCCACCCCTCCAGTGGAAATCATGCCTGGCTACAGGAGGTGGCTGTTTCAGGTCCCGTATCCCCTATTGAGAGGAGTCTTAACTAGACTCCCTCATAGATTCCTGGGAGTTTCAGAGGGGAGATGAGAGGGAGGGACTAGGAAGAGAGGAGGGAGGGGAAGCTGCGATTGGGATGTAAAATACAATTAATTAATTAATTAAAATAAATAAATAGACAACTAATAAGAAAATGAGGATGGTTCTTGGAGGGACTCAAAGACTGGGTAGAACCAAGTTCTATCTGGATATTAAAACTTTTTAGTATTTAACCCATCCATCAATTAACTTGGAAGTACATTCTTTCTCTGTAGCGCAGGCTGGAGAGACCTGCAACCCTGCTAGCCTTAGTCTCCCAAGGGCTGAAACTCCAGCTGTACCACCACTTCCAGCTTCTCTCTGAGTTTTTCCTGGAGAATCAGGAAGTGTTAGCTCTAAGGAAACTTCAGGACTCTAAGAAGTTTATCTAACCAAACGCTCCTCAGAAAGCCCGGTGGGACCCCAGCTTCCATCTGAGGCTGTCTGTATTCTCCGTTGCTGCCCTTCCCTGGCTGCAGTCCCTCCCTTGAACCTCACCGTGGTGTAATAGAAAAGAAAACAAAAGAAAAGAAAAGAAAAACAAATATTCAGGCTCGGTCACCAGTTCCCATAAAGGTTCTCCAGGGACTCACCACATTTACTGGCTTGCATATGCTAATAAGATGACTCAAAGCAAGAGCAGCAGGAGCCTCGGATGTGGGCTGGCTGCTGAAAACCGCAGACAGGTGGTTAAAGCTTCGGCGAGTTCAGCCCCGCCCTTCATAATCTCCAGAGAGGACATGGGCTCCTGAGATGGAGTTCAATTACCAACAGCCAATGAGGGACTCAGTCATACCTAAGTAACAAAACCTCAATAAAGCCCCCAGCTCGTGGGTTTGGAAAGCCCTGCAGGTTGGCAAACACCACCCCTGTGGTTGGAGGGAGGTGCACCCTGGAGACACCGTGGGAGTCTCTCCCTTGCACCTTGTTTCTCTACACGTGGGCTCGTTTAGAGCCGTGTCCTCTAACTGTAACCCAGACCCCGAGCAAAGTGCCTTCCTAAATTCAGCGAGGGGATTATCAATCTGAGATGGCTTGTGGAACCCCAACTTTTAAATACCCCAAATCGAGACAACCCCCCCCCCGGAACTCACAGGGGTACCTCGTGAAACATCGGCTTCCCGGTGGCTCAGTTTTCATCACCCAATGTGGCAGAACTGTGGCGACAACTACATCAGAGACTGAATAGTCAGTCTAGTGATTTCCAGATGTTTCTTGAGCCCTTGGGATGTGTGGGGTGGAGCTAGTGAACAAGCTGAGGATGGAGCTCCGTACTCTAAATCCAGGGGCCTGCCTAGAACAGTGTTCTTTGGTGTGGCTTTATTTAAAAGTAAAACTTCATGATTACAGAAGTCGCTAAGCCACGATCTCATAAAAAGCATGGATTTCAGTCCTTACAAAAAGAGGATGTCTTCAGAATACACTGCAGCCGTTTCCCAAAAGCAATAACAATTCCTTTAAAGATATTGATCTGTTAAGGCTGTGTTGTGTCTGTGTTCTATAATGAGTATTTATTTGCTTTTTAAAAACTTATCACTCGTGTGTACGCCTGTGCAACGTGAATGCATGTGCATTGTAAAGCACGGCTCTGAGCACTGTGGTGACAATTTTGGAGTTTTGGTTTCTTTGAAAAAACACAGAAATGTTATGAGAAAATGCCTGTGTTTTAATCCCAGGAGTGGGATACGGGGCTGCTTCAGATTGTCCGGAGCAGCTGGACACAGTTATGATTTGCCTCGTGCTCTAGCAGGGGCAGGATTTTTCCAACTGTAGATAGTTTCTGCAATTGTGTGAAGTGTGCGAATTGGAATGCTGGGAACTTTTCAGAGGATACACAAATGCTAGAGCCCCAGTTGGTGGAGTGGTGGGTTGTTGGTGGTTGCTATTGGTTGTTGTTGGCCTCAGTTTGTTAAGTAGTCACACACAAAGAAGAAAGAAGAAATTAGATATCCCGACGGCAAGGATGAAACGTGCCCCTAGGAACTCAATGTCCCAATCAGCAAGAAGTTGTCTAATGATAATGTCACTCCCTTTCCTTCTATCCTTTTTTCCTCTCCTATCTAGTGTTAGGGAGTTAAAGGGGTGGGAAAGGGCTGGGGAAGCTGGAAGAAAGAACCCACAAAGTAGCAAAGCTGGCTGTAGAGGACTCAGACTCCTTTCACTGTGGGTCTAGGAGTCATGCCCAAGTTGTTGGGCCTCTGTGGTGAGCAGGCTTGTCAGCCATCTTTATTTAGTTGTTTTTTTTTTTTTTTTTTTTTTTTTTTTTGAGTTGCAGCGAGGGACAGGATGTAAAGAAGCATGTGTAAAGAACCACATGGTGGCTCACAACCATCTGTAATGGGATCCAATGTCGTCTTCTGGTGTGTCTGAAGGGAGTGACAGTGTACATAAAATAAATAAAATTGGGGGCAGGGAAAGAGAGCGAGCGAGCGAGAGAGAGAGAGAGAGAGAGAGAGAGAGAGAGAGAGAGACTGCAATCAATACTAGGCTTAAACTCCTGGATTCAGAAAAGAATGCAAGGACTACCAGGTGGCAATGGGAGGTGAGGAGGGAGTGGAGAGGTAGCCTGCCATAGCTGTGACCTGGCCTTAACCTCTCGCGCACGCTGGGAGATGAGAAAGACACACCCGTCAGAAGCATTTTCCTTTCCCGTAAAACAGCAGTATGTTATAGACTTAGATGTTCGCAGGCTTAGGCGCCTCGAAAGGTTGATTATGAGCTGATACCTTTGAACACTGCGGGTCAAAGCTCCCGCTCTGGAGACGCACACTCTGGCTCCTGGCATCTTCTCAATGTGTTGTCTATTGCCCTAAAGACATGAAAAGGTCGTGTTTTTTATAATGTCACTTCCTGGAAGTAGGTCAAGGAACCCCCACCAGGCATGCTACACTCTCTCTTCTGAATATGGATCTCAGACTTCCACAGGGAGAACCCTGACAGATTTTTGCTTATAGGATAGCCTCACCTGGTCTAGGCCTGGAAAAGCCTGCCCTCTAGTGGCAGTAGAAAGAACTGAAACCTCACAGTCTACTGATATTTTTTCCCCATTACATGAAAAGTTTAACTCCTTGGATACCTGTTATTTTTGGACCCTCCCTGCCTCCTTCTGTCTCTCTCTGCCTCTTTTTTTCTGTCACTTCCTTCTTTTTTCCTTCGTATTATGTTTCAATTCTGGGGTAGATTTCCACGCTTTGCACACGTCAGGAAAGCCTTCTAGCACGGGCCGCAGCTTCCTAGTTCACTTTTCCTCTTTTGCTGAGAAAGCAAGTCTCTAAAGTGCAGGCTGATACGAATAATTGGCATAAATATTATGTCATCAATACTTGTAGCTAATGATCCAGACACAGCTTCCTCTCTCACGCAGTGTTTGTTCTTGCAGATGTCGAACATGTGGTTGGCAATGAACATGCTGGCTGCTGGTGAGCGGGCATGCAGTTATGCCACAGACTCCACAGGGGACCTGGCTTCCATTCAGGTGGTTAATAGTGGTGGTTGGAAGGCTTACCCGAGAAAGAGAAGTTTCAGCTGGGCTCTGAGGCATGAGTGAGAGTTACCAAGTGTGGTGGATAGAGGGCCAAAACAACCCAAGGATGATTCAAGCAAGAGATGTGGGTTCAAGTGGGGAGATGAGGCAGGATGATACAAGTCATGTAAGTGATGGAGCCCTGTGGGGCAAGCTAAGGGTTTGGGGTGTTATCCTAAGACCAGGGGAAGTGCCAGGACCCTTGAGAGTTGCTATGGTTTGTATATGCTCAGCCCAAGGAGTGGCACTATTAGGAGATATGGCCTTATTGGAGTAGATGTGTCACTGTGGGTGTGGGCTTTAAGACCCTCATCCTAGCTGCCTGGAAGCCAGTATTCTGCTAGCAGCCTTCAGATGAAGATGTCGAACTCTCAAATCCTCCCGCACCATCCCTGCCTGGATGCTGCCATGTTCCCACCTTGATGATAATGGACTGAACCTCTAAATTTGTAAGCCAGCCCCAACTAAATGTTGTCCTTGTAAGAGTTGCCTTGGTCATGGTGTCTGTTCACAGCGGTAAGAACCCTAAGATGGGAGTGAATGAAAGGGGACACCCAGGCAGCAGTGGCCATGGCAACCAATTAGCTGGAAGAAGACAGTATTCTTGGCTTACCAGAGAACAGTTGAGGGTACTTTACTTGTAGATGAGAGAAAGAAAAGGCAGAGGGTAGTGGTTGGCTTTTCTGGCCTGAGCAGTCAAGGGAGTCGGTGAGGAGGATGTCTGTGTAGGAAGGCCCAGAGTTCGTGTTTGTGATGTTGAGCACATCCAGGTGGGGGTGTTAGGTAGACATGGATTTGTTCACTCACACACCTAGGACCCTTTATTAGGAAGAGTATACCTGTGAGGGCTGGGAAGCACAGCAAAGACAGTGCAGTGGCAAGAACATCTGTAAAGGTAAGGCACACGTTTCAGACTGGTAGCCACTATGACGAAAGTAGTGCAGGTCACAGGGCAAAGAGGAGGCAGACAGCTGTGGATGGATGGAGGGGCCCAATACCTGGCCCTGGGGGTGGGGGAGGGGCCCAATACCCGGCGGGCATCAAACATGAAATTCTCGGAGGCTGGCAAATAATGCCCAGTGAAACCTGATACTGAAACTAATGGAAGGTGAAGAGAACGAAACAGAGTGACAGAAAGTTTCCAAA